>NC_042974.1:53647469-53947469 GCF_901001165.1 Salmo trutta | reverse complement strand
TACATACGCAACATTATATACGCAAGCAACATCTCCTCAGGGTTTTCTAAAGCTACCCAGCTTCAGTTCGCTTCACATTCACAGGCTTCATCTGTAACACCACGTTTGATATTGCTCGTCAGCCTCACGCTAACTCTAGCAGGCTTTTAACTACAAGTGCTTGTCGCACATGGCTAGTTGAACGCCAAACTCTTCACTCTTCAGCCACGTTCAAAGTCCTAAATGATATCATAACCGCCATCGATAAGAGACATTACTGTGCAGCTGTATTCATCAACCTGGCCAAGGCTTTCGACTCTGTCAATCAACACATTCTTATCGGCAGACTCAACAGCCTTGGTTTCTCAAATGATTGCCTAGCCTGCTTCACCAACTTGTTCACCAACTACTTCTCTGATAGAGTTCAGTGTGTCAAATCGGAGGGCCTGTTGTCTGGACCTCTGGCAGTCTCTATGAGGGTGCCACAGGGTTCAATTCTCGGGCCGACTCTTCTCTGTATACATCAATGATGTCGCTCTTGCTGCTGGTGATTCTCTGATCCACCTCTACACAGACGACACCATTCTGTATACCTCTGGCCCTTAACTAACCTCCAGACAAGCGTCAATGCCATACAACTCTCCTTCCGTGACCTCCAACTGCTCTTAAATGCAAGTAAAACTAAATGCATGCTCTTCAACCGATCGCTGCCCGCCTGTCCAGCATCACTACTCTGGACGGTTCTGACTTAGAATATGTGGACAACTACAAATACCTAGGTGTCTGGTTAGACTGTAAACTCTCCTTCCAGACTCACATTAAGCATCTCCAATCCAAAATTAAATCTAGAATCAGCTTCCTATTTCGCAACAAAGCATCCTTCACCCATGCTGCCAAACATAACCTCGTAAAACTGACCATCCTACCGATCCTCGACTTCGGCGATGTCATTTACAAAATAGCCTCCAACACTCTACTCAACAAATTGGATGCAGTCTATCACAGTGCCATCCGTTTTTTCACCAAAGCCCCATATACTACCCACCACTGCGACCTGTACGCTCTCATTGGCTGGCCCTCGCTTCATACTCGTCGCCAAACCCACTGGCTCCAGGTCATCTACAAGTTTCTGCTAGGTAAAGCCTCGCCTTATCTCAGCTCACTGGTCACCATAGCAGCACCCACCCGTAGCACTCGCTCCAGCAGGTATATCTCACTGGTCACCCCCAAAGCCAATTCTTTCTTTGGCTGCCTTTCCTTCCAGTTCTCTGCTGCCAATGATTGGAACGAACTGCAAAAATCACTGAAGCTGGAGACTCATATCTCCCTCCCTAGCGTTAAGCACCAGCTGTCAGAGCAGCTCACAGATCACTGCACCTGTACATAGCCCATCTGTAAATAGCCCATCCAACTACCTCATCCCCATTCTGTATTTATTTATTTATCTTGCTCCTTTGCACTCCAGTATCTCCACTTGCACATTAATCTTCTGCATATCTACCATTCCAGTGTTTAATTGCTATATTGTAATTACTTCACCACCATGGCCTATTTATTGCCTTACCTCCCTTATCCTAACTCATTTGCACACGCTGTATATAGACTTTTCTACTGTATTATTGACTGTATGTTTGTTTATGCCATGTGTAACTCTGTGTTGTTGTATGTGTCTAACTGCTTTGCTTTATCTTGGCCATGTCACAGTTGTAAATGAGAACTTGTTCTCAACTGGCCTACCTGGTTAAATAAAGGTGAGATAAAAATAAATAAAAATGGAGACAATGCCGCAACATCAATGCATGGGCAAGTCAGTGCCACATTTTCATTTCTGACAAAATCAAAATGAAATAAAGGCAATGGCATTTAGAAGGGGCGTCTTTATTTTATTACTTATCGTTAATGCCATCTTTGGTGTTCTTATCAATTGTATTTCATTTATTATGGGTCCCCATTAGTTCCTGCCAAGGCAGCAGCTCAACTTCCTGGGGATTATTCGGAATCCCCGTTAGTTTCCTCCAAGGCAGCAGCTACTCCTCCTGAGATTCAGCAACATTAAGGCAGTTATATACAATTTAAAATATTACTTGACATTACATTTCATAACACTTTCACAACACATTAAATGTGTTCCCTCAGGCCACTACTCTACAATTACATATCTCCAATACAAAATGTATGTGTAGAGTGTGTCTGTGCCAGTGTGTGTCTCTTCACAGTCCCTGATGTTCTATAAGGTGTATTTTATCCTGTCTTTTTTTATCTGATTCATCTGCTTGCATCAGTTACCTGATGTTCTATAAGGTGTATTTTATCCTGTCTTTTTTTATCTGATTCCTCTGCTTGCATCAGTTACCTGATGTGGAATAGAGTTCCATGTAGCCATAGCTCTATGTAGTACTGTGCACCTCCCATAGTATGTTCTTAACTTGGGGATTGTGAAAAGACTTCTGGTGGCATGTCTTGTGGGGTATGCATGGGTGTCCCAGCTGTGTGCTATTAGTTTAATCCGACACCTCGGTGCATTCAGCATGTCAACACTTCTTACAAAAACATGTAGCGATGAAGTCAATCTCTCCTCCACCTTGAGCCATGAGAGATTTACATGCATACTATTAATGTTAGCTTTCCGTGTACATTTAAGGTTCAGGCGTGCTGCCCTGTTCTGAGCTAATTGTAATTTTCCGAGGTCCCTCTTTGTGGCACCTGACCACAAGACAGTAGTCCAGGTATGACAACACCTACAGGCTCTAGCCTGTAGGACCTGCCTTGTTGATTGTGTTGTTAAAAAGGCAGAGCAGCTCTTTATTATGGATAGACTTCTCCACATCTTAGCAACTGTGGTATCAACATGTTCGGACCATAACAGTTTACAATCCAGGGTTATTCCAAGCACTTCAGTCACCTCAACTTGCTCAATTTACACATTATGTATTACAATATTTAGTTGAGGTTTAGGGTTGATAATGGTTGATAATGTCAAAAGCCGCACTGGCATGTCATGCCTGGTTGTTAATCTTGCCAATGAAACAATAATTAAAGTAACTGCCAATATCAGTGAGTTTTGTGACGAATGAGCCATCTGATTCAATGAATGATGGAGCTGAGTTTGCCTTTTTGCCCAAATTTTTGTTAAGGTGCTCCAAAGCTTTTTACTATCATTCTTCATATCATTTATTTTTGTTTCATAGTATAGTTTCAGTACAATTTGCAGCACAGCCAATTGTGTGTGCAGACAGAATTATTTGCCATTCCTTTTGCCTCATCCCTCTCAACCATACATATTTTCAATTACTCATCAATCCACATGGATTTAACAGTTGTTACAGTATTCTTCTTAATGGGTGCATGCTTATTAGTAACTGTAATAAGCAATTTCATAAATGTGTCAAGTGCAGCATCTAGATGCTCCTCAGTACACACCACAGACCAACAAAAATTATTTACATTTACATTTACGTCATTTAGCAGATTGTCTTATCCAGAGCGACTTACAAATTGGTGCATTCACCTTATGATATCCAGTGGAACAAACACTTTACAATAGTGCATCTATATCTTTTTTGGGGGGAGGGTTAGAAGGATTACTTTATCCTATCCCAGGTATTCCTTAAAGAGGTGGGGTTTCAGGTGTCTCCGGAAGGTGGTGATTGACTCTGCAGTCCTGGCGTCATGAGGGAGCTTGTTCCACCATTGGGGTGCCAGAGCAGCGAACAGTTTTGACTGGGCTGAGCGGGAACTGTGCTTCCGCAGAGGTAGGGAGGCAAGCAGGCCAGAGGTGGATGAACGCAGTGCCCTTCTTTGGGTGTAGGGACTGATCAGAGCCTGAAGGTACGGAGGTGCCGTTCCCCTGACAGCTCCGTAGGCAAGCACCATGGTATTGTAGCAGATGCGAGCAACTGGAAGCCAGTGGAGTGTGCGGAGGAGCGGGGTGACGTGAGAGAACTTGGCAAGGTTGAACACCAGATGGGCTGCGACGTAGGGGAGTAATGGCACAGGCAGGGAGCCCCGCCAACAGCGAGTTGCAGTAATCCAGACGGGAGATGACAAGTGCCTGGATTAGGACCTGCGCCACTTCCTGTGTAAGGCAGGGTCGTACTCTGCGAATGTTGTAGAGCATGAACCTACAGGATCGGGTCACCGCCTTGATGTTAGCGGAGAACCACAGGGTGTTGTCCAGGGTCACACCAAGGCTCTTAGCACTCTGGGAGGAGGACACAATGGAGTTGTCAACCATGATGGCGAGATCATGGAACGGGCAGTCCTTCCCCGGGAGGAAGAGCAGCTCCGTCTTGCCGAGGTTCAGCTTGAGGTGGTGATCCGTCATCCACACTGATATGTCTGCCAGACATGCAGAGATGCGATTCGCCACCTGGTTATCAGAAGGGGGAAAGGAGAAGATTAATTGTGTGTCGTCTGCGTAGCAATGATAGGAGAGACCATGTGAGGATATGACAGAGCCAAGTGACTTGGTGTATAGCGAGAATAGGAGAGGGCCTAGAACTGAGCCCTGGGGGACACCAGTGGTGAGAGCAAGTGGTGCAGAGACGTATTCTCGCCACGCCACCTGGTAGGAGCGACCTGTCAGGTAGGACGCAATCCAAGAGTGAGTCGCGCCGGAGATGCCCAACTCGGAGAGGGTGGAGAGGACGATCTGATGGTTCACAGTATCAAAGGCAGCAGATAGGTCTAGAAGGATGAGAGCAGAGGAGAGAGAGTTAGCTTTAGCAGTGCGGAGAGCCTCCGTGACACAGAGGAGACCAGTCTCAGTTGAATGACCAGTCTTGAAACCTGACTGATTTGGATCAGAAAGGTCATTCTGATAAAGATAGGAAGAGAGCTGGCCAAGGACGGCACGATCAAGAGTTTTGGAGAGAAAAGAAAGAAGGGATACCGGTCTGTAGTTGTTGACATCGGAGGGATCGAGTGTAGGTTTTTTGAGAAGGGGTGCAACTCTCGCTCTCTTGAAGACGGAAGAGGACATAGCCAGCGATCAAGGATGAGTTGATGAGCGAGGTGAGGTAAGGGAGAAGGTCTCCGGAAATGGCCTGGAGAAGAGAGGAGGGGATAGGGTCAAGCGGGCAGGTTGTTGGGCGGCCGGCCGTCACAAGTCGCAAAATTTCATCTGGAGAGAGAGGGGAGAAAGAGGTCAAAGCATAGGGTAGGGTAATGTGAGCAGGACCAGCGGTGTCGTTTTACTTAACAAACGAGGATCGGATGTCGTCAACCTTCTTTGCAAAATGGTTGACGAAGTCATCCGCAGAGAGGGAGGAGGGGGGGGGAGGATTCAGGAAGGAGGAGAAGGTGGCAAAGAGCTTCCAAGGGTTAGAGGCAGATGCTTGGAATTTAGAGTGGTAGAAAGTGGCTTTAGCAGCCGAAACAGAGGAAGAGAATGTGGAGAGGGGGGAGTGAAAAGATGAATGGGCTAGTGAACTGTGACAGCATAGAATTCAAATGAGGAGATAGACAGATGGGTCAGGGGAGAAAGAGAGAATATCCACTTGGGAGAGATGAGGATTCCAGTGCCACCACCCCGCTGACCAGATGCTCTCGGGGTATGCGAGAACACGTGGTCAGACGAGGAGAGAGCAGTAGGAGTAGCAGTGTTTTCTGTGGTAATCCATGTTTCCGTCAGCGCCAAGAAGTTGAGGGACTGGAGGGTAGCATAGGCTGAGATTAACTCTGCCTTGTTGGCTGCAGACTGGCAGTTCCAGAGGCTGCCGGAGACCTGGAATTCCACGTGGGTCGTGCGCGCTGGGACCACCAGGTTAGAGTGGCAGCGGCTATGTGGTGTGAAGCGTTTGTGTGGCCTGTGCAGAGAGGAGAGAACAGGGATGGACAGACACATAGTTGACAGGCTGAGGCTACGCTAATGCAAAGGAGATTGGAATGAAAATTAACTAAACAACTGGGGAAGCGAGAGAGCAGGGCCTCCCTCACTAACCATTCACTGAAACACTCAAATAAACTTTTCCAACTTCCACTTTAGAAGTTATAATTGATGTAAACTACAGTGGTTCAATGTTTCCAGGAATAGGCTCAAACTTAGTTTATTCAGCTAGATAGCTTGGTACAGTATTCTTCCGTGAAACCCACCCAGTGCACCGTATCCTATGACGCCGTAGCTAACTAGCATGCTAGCATCCAATAACACACGGTTAGCACCAATACTTGGTTACAACAAACTACCAATGGATCATTCGTGTCCGTGTCTAGTTCCTTTCGTAACGCAGAAGTAATTAAACGTTGGCTAGCTAACACAAAGTCAGTCCTGCTAGCTACACAAGTGGACTACACACCTCGAAAGTTCAGAAAGTTAAGCTTACGTTGCAAAAATCTTATTGACTAAAAATGATACAGTAATAATAATAATAATAATAATAATAATAATATAATAATAATAATAATAATAATAATAATAAATTACATTTGTAAAGCACTTTTCATTATACAGAATAATCTCAAAGTGCATAAAATCAATTTAAAAACAACAAGGGACAAAGGGACAAAGACAAGCCCAGCTTTCTTTATCTAACTTTGCATTGTTGGAAAAGGACCTGTAAGTAAGCATTTCACTGTTAGTCTACACTTGTTGTTAACGAAGCATGTGACAAATAAAATTTGATTTAAAAGTCTTCCTAAAGAGAAAGGTCCTTAGGCCCATTTTAAAGGAGCCCAGAGGCTGTAGTGCCTTCAGGTGGTCCGGGAGGGCATTCCAGAGGCTGGGGGCGGTCAAGCTGAAAGTCTGATCCCCCAAGGAGCTGAGCTTGGTCCTGGGGGAGTGGAGTCGCTTGTCCTAAGAGTGCAGGTGGGGTTATGGAGGGAGAGTAGTTATTTTAGATGAGGAGGGGCATTGCCATGAACACACTGGAATGTCCGCAGGAGGGTTTTGAATTCAATCCGTAGTGAGATGGGGAGCCAGTGCAGTGAGATGCCGCGATGGGGTTGATGTGATGGCGTTTCCGCACTCTCATCAGGATCCTGGCAGCGCCGTTCTGGATGTACTGGAGCTTCTGGAGACTCCTGCCTGGGTTCCCGATGAAGAGTGTGTTGAGGTAGTCCAGCCTTAAGGAGATAGAATGACGCTTTACGCGGTTGTTTGACGTGGCTGTCAAAGGTCAGGGAGGAATCAAGCTTTACACCCAGACTGGAAACTCAGGGGGAGAGAGGCGTGTTCTGTCCTGCTATGGTGAGGTGTGTTATTGGTGAGTGCTGGACCTGATAGTGGGTGCCAACAATGCAGGGCCTCGGTTTTGCTGCTGTTCAGTTGAAGGAAGTTTTGCTTCATCAAGGGAGGTGTTCAGATGGGCACATGCATCAGAGGGACTCTACCAGTACTGCTAGCTGGTAGAGTTGGCTAGCTAGCAGTGGCTGCGTTTACCTTTATCTTTGATACAAAGACAACTATGTAGCTAGCTAACATTACACTAATCAAATCGTTCCGTTGTAATGTATTTCGTTTCTACAGTTCTGCTATTTGGTAAAGTTGGCTAGCTAGCAGTGGCTGTGGTGTTGTGGTGTTGACGCCGTTTGGAAAACGGCGTGAACGAACGAATACAGCTGGCTAGCTAACATTGGTAGTTTCTCAATGTTAGTTTCTCAAAGCTACACCTACACCTTTAGCTACACCTTTATCCTTGATGCAAAGACAACTATGTAGCTAGCTAGCTAACATTACACTAATCAAATCGTTCCGTTGTAATATAATGTAATGAAATGTAATATTACCCGCGGAGCGAAGTACAGCACGACTACTCACTCCAGCATCCAGGATGTGTACTACATCAACAACATAGGAATCACTACAAAACATATTTTATGACCTCTTATACACTATATTAGGCCCAGCCTTTGCAACTTTGGTTTTCCTAGATATGGCTACTATATTGTGATCACTACATCCGATCAAATTGGATACTGCTTTAAAGCAAATTTCTGCATCATTAGTAAAGGTGTGATCATACATGTTGATGACTTCATTCATGTGCTGTTTGTAACTACCCTGTTAGGTTGACTGAACCAGGTTGCAGGCACTAGATACAGTTTGAAGCTTTTTCTTGAGTGCGAAGCTGATGAAAGCCAGTGAATATTTAAATAACCCAGAAAATATACAGTTGAAGACGGAAGTTTACATACACCTTAGCCAAATACATTTAAACTCAGTTTTTCACAATTCCTGGCATTTCATCCTAGTAAGAATTCCCTGTCTTAGGTCAGTTAGGATCACCACTTCATTTTAAGAATGTGAAATGTCAGAGTAATAGTAGAGAGAATGATTGATTTCAGCTTTTATTTATTTCATCACATTCCCAATGGGTCAGAAGCTTACATACACTCAATTAGTATTTGGGAGCATTGCATTTAAATTGTTTAACTTGGGTCAAACATTTCAGGTAGCCTTCCACAAGCTTCCCACAATAAGTTGGGTGAATTTTGGCCCATTCCTCCTGACAGAGCTGGTGTAACTCAGTCAGGTTTGTAGGCCTCCTTGCTCGCACACGCTTTTTCAGTTCTGCCCACAAATGTTCTATAGGATTGAGGTCAGGGCTTTGTGATGACCACTCCAATACCTTGATTTTGTTGTCCTTAAGCCATTTTGTCACAACTTTGGAAGTATGCTTGGTGTCATTGTTCATTTGGAAGACCCATTTGTGACCAAGATTTAACTTCCTGACTGATGTCTTGAGATGTTGCTTCAATATATCCACATAATTTTGCTTCCTCATGATGCTATCTATTTTGTGAAGTGCACCAGTCCCTCCTGCAGCAAAGCACCCCCGCAACATGATACTGCCACCCTCGTGCTTCACGGCTAGGATGGTGTTCTTCGGCTTGCAAGCCTCCCCCTTTTTCCTCCAAACATAACAATGATCATTATGGCCAAACAGTTCAATTTTTGTTCCATCAGACCAGAGGATATTTCTCCAAAAAGTACGATCTTTGTCCCCATGTGCAGTCGCAAACTGTAGTCTGGCATTTTATGGCGGTTTTGGAGCAGTGGCTTCTTCCTTGCTGAGCTGCCTTTCAGGTTATGTCGATATAGGACTCCTTTTACTGTGGATATAGATACTTTTGTACCTGTTTCCTCCAGCATCTTCACAAGGTCCTTTGCTGTTGTTCTGGGATTGATCTGCACTTTTCGCACCAAGGTACGTTCATCTCTAGGAGACAGAACGCATCTCCTTCCTGAGCGGTATGCCGGCTGGGGTGTCCCATGATGTTTATACTTGCCTACTATTGTTTGTACAGATGAATGTGGTACCTTCAGGCATTTGGAAATTGCTCCCAAGGATGAACCAGATTTGTGGAGGTCTAAAAAAAAATGCTGAGGTCTTGGCTGATAGTTTTTATTTTACCATGATGTCAAGCAAAGAGGCACTGAGTTTGAAGGTAGGCCTTGAAATACATCCACAGGTACACCTCCAATTGACTCAAATGATGTCAATTAGCCTATCAGAAGCTTCTAAAGCCATGACATCATTTTCTGGATTTTTCCAAGCTGTTTAAAGGCACAGTCAACTAGTGTATGTAAACTTCTGACCCACTGGAATTGTGATACAGTGAATTACAAGTGAAATAATCTGTCTGTAAACAATTGTTGGAAAGATTACTTGTGCCATGCACAAAGTAGATGTCCTAACCGACTTGCCAAAACTATAGTTTTTTAACAAGAAATGTGTGGAGTGGTTGAAAAGCGAGTTTTAATGTCTCCAACCTAAGTGTATGTAAACTTCCGACTTCAACTGTACGTCTCTGTTGATATCACATACATTAACAAGAATTTCACACACGTTATCCAGATACTGACTATTTGCACTTGGTGGTCTATAGCAGCTTCCCACAAGAATGTGCTTTAGATGAAGCAGGTGAACCTGTAGCCATATTACTTCAATTGTTTTTAACATGAAATCGTCTCTAAGCTTCACAGGATGTGGTTCTGAATATAAACGGCAACACTTCCACCATTGGCATTTCTGTCATGTCCTGGCCAGTATAAGGTTAATTGGTGTTGTATTTTGGTCAGGACGTGGCAGAGGGCATTCATTTTATGTGGTTCGGGGTGGTGTGTTTGTTGAAGGGGCATTCGATTTAAGTATTCCCGGGGTTTTTGGGCACTGTTTGGTTTTCATGTATTCTATGGTTAGTCTAATGTGTGTGTTTCTATGTTGAGTTAATTGGGGTTGGACTTCCAATTGAAGGCAGCTGTTTGGTGTGGCCTTTGATTGGAAGTCCAATATTAGTTGGGTGTGTTTGTCTTGTATTTTGTGGGAGATTGTTCTGTGTTTAGCCTTGTGCCTTACCAGACTGTTTTTGTTGATCGTTCGTTCTTTGTTATTTTGGTGTTCATTTTGTATTTATTAAAAAGCAAGCTGAGCATACACATACCTGCTGCGTTTTGGTCCTCCATTACCGACGACAACCGTGACAATTTCTGTATTCTTGGTATATGTAAATAAGATGTATCCTACCACTGCATAATGAAAGGTATTATCTAAGTGAGTTTCAGAGATTGTCAGAATATAAATGTCATTTTCTACTAGCAAATTACTGATTTCATGAACCTTGTTTCTTTAGCTACACATGTTAACGTGGCCTATTTGTAGCACTTTTCTGGGATTCTTGATTGTTTTCATTGCTTTACTGGGAAGCTTATCAGAAGTAGACATGCTCATGTTATTTATGTTAGTTCAGGATGAACTGCACACAGTGGACTTCCTATTAGGGCACACCGCCTCAGTGCTAACAGTATAACTCTGGTTCATAGGTGCATGATTACCGCATGCAATAGCTGTAGGATCAGCAGAGGGATTCAGGCCAATTAGAGGGACATAAATTAAGTAACTTACATTGTGTCTTCCAACATCCCTGGGATAATGTACATTTGCTGAAGCATTATGATAACTCAGTGACACAATGGTAGGGATTAACTGAGCTGGGCTTGTGTCATTGATTAGTCATTTTCTCAACGCAGCCTAATAACCATGTGACAGGATCCAGGAACCCAAATGATTTGGGTGGATCCCATCCTCCTTATAAAACAAGCTTTGTTTCCAGAAGGTATCAAAACTGTCAATAAATGTTACACCCACAGAGCTGCAATAGTCAAGTAGACAGTTAAAGAGGGCTAAAAGTCTGCTGACATGTTTAATGCCACGATGTAGGGAGGGCACAGGGACAGATATTATGGGGCGTTTGTTGGTGTCAAGCAGAGACAATCAGTTATTTTAAATCCATCTTCAGCTGTTCTGAGTTGCCCTTCATAATGTAATTGAATCCAATAAGAACTATGATAGATTCAATTTCCTGATGCAGCTTATTAATGTCCTGTTCTCATGCTCCTGGATTGTCACAGATTCCCCCAGCACTGCTGCTCATTCCCTGCACCAGCTCCGGAGGTCTGCGTCACCGGCCTGTAGGCGTCACTAAACTGTTTCATTACGCACCCTTGGTTCCCATTTCCCCTGATTGGTAATTGTATATATATGCCCTCTGTTCACCATTGTCTTGTCGGTTATTGTTCCCGTGTCCGTTGGTCTTGTGAGTACTTGTGCTTTGTTGTTGCGGCTTTCGTGTATTGTGTACTCGCTATTACGGGTCTCGTCCCATGACTTGTTATTATGAGTCTCGTCCCATGTATTGTTATTACGGGTCTCGTCCCATGACTTGTTATTATGAGTCTCGTCCCATGTATTGTTATTATGGGTCTCGTCCCATGTATTTATTAGAGGTTTAACATCACTCTTTTGTTTTGGTTACATCTCTATGTTTTTGTATACGTGTTGGTTTTGGGCTTTGTCCCCATGCCTTTCATGGCATGTTGTATTTTTGGATAGAGTATTAAAACCCCCTATTAGATATTCCTGTGCCTATCGCTAATCATTTATACATCGTGACATGGATAGCACAACGTTTTTGCTCCAGGGACTGAGACATTTCTCACCATTGAACTGCCAGGTACCACGGCCGGAGAAGAGGATGGAGAAATCCGCCCATTCCTTCCCCTCACACCTTTCATGGACCCATGAGAAGCAGGATAACATACGTTGGCTGCTCCCAGGAATAGGTCCAGACCTCCCACAGCAGGCAGTGCCCCATCAGATCCAGAGAGAGGGAAAGGAGCCAAACTCGACGACAAAGCTGCTGCTGCTGGATTCAGCGTAGTTGGAGTCAGCACAGATGACGCAGACACAGGCAGTCCCAGCGATGAAGGCACAGGTACATCAGGCACCAGGGCTGCGACACTATTTCTCATGACAATCTTCTCCGGACCTCTCACAGACACTCCAGTCTGCTTAGCAGCATGCCGCTGCCTTCGGTTTCCAGGACTAGTTGCATGGGACCAGCACTGATTGGAACAATCCTCTTGCTATTCTCCATCTACTCCACTACAGGATGTAGTAGGGGAAGCAGATGGAGATGACTTCCTTGGCAGGCAAGTTCCAGGTAGCACAGGCCATTCAGATAGGGATAGATGACAAGGCCGGGATACATCCATCAAGCCTCAGCGGCGTCCAGCCACAGGAGTGAGAACAAGAGTTCCAATTTACAGAATTGAAATGTATTTGCTAAGGATGGCCATCTCATTCCTGTAATCCTCCGCAAGTAAACAATTGCCGCATTGGAACTCCGGATTGTCAATATTGTCCCGGACAAGAGTGTAATAAACACCGCTTCTACAGCGCTGGAAACATTTGTTAGCTATTCCAGGTAAAACGGGCTCCATTGCAACCTAGCTAGCTGACTAGTTCATAGCAGGCATTGACACAAACTGTTATGAACAAAATAAAAGTAAAACTTCGGAAACAACAGGCTGAAACAACAGGTCAAGGCGCAGGAGGTTTCCAAGTTCGTTTACAGGAGTTTGTGACTGGAAACCACAACTTTGTTTCCCACTCTTATTGATAAAATAATTGTATTAAGTCAAACAAACGTTTTACTGTGCATGAAGTTTAAAATGCATTCTGTCATTACAAAATGTTAAATGTGATATATTTAAACATTGCAATTTTTTCATACACAAACATTTGATTAATAAAATATTTAATCAGTTGTCTTCCTCAGATGAAGGGGATGATGATGTAATTTTTGCAAGAGGGAGGGAATCTGATTACATTGGTTCTCAACTCGTTGCTCAGTCATTTCATTCAGGGTAAGTGGAGTTAGCTGTGAGTTGACCCAGAGCAGGTTAATTCTGAAGGATTCGTTGCCATAGAAATTTACCTGGCTAAAATGTGAGCCACTTTTGTATGATCAGTTATCTCGAGTTGACCAAAGTTGCCTTGCTAACCCCTCAAACCTGCTTTTTAGGATACTGCTCTGGTGTTTTGTGTTGGAAAACTCAGCGTTTCAAGCATAACACGTCAACCCTGTAACTATAGATAGATAACTAAATATGTTTTTACAAATTTAAAAAATATGTTTGCAGCTTTGGCTCAGGTTTGTCTGAATGTGTGGCACGTGTTATGGAAAATTGGCATAACATCAGCATTAGGGTTTCTTTTTCATCCCAAAATCGAAGTCACAACCAAAACCCAGAACCTGATATCACTAAAACAAAAATGTTTTTCAGCACTGAATTGGAAAGAAAACAACATCTGTTTTGGTAGAGTGTACCTTGGTAGAATTTTATCCCCAAGACCAATCCAATTGTTCCAAACTACTGTTGCTGCATATCGTGCTGTGGAAAGCATTGTGATTAAAATGTTGCTGTTTTGTCTATGAGAGTTGCGGAACTTGGCAAATAAAGCATTCCACTGAAACAACTCAATAATGGTAGTTTTAGTGTAGGCTTCATGTGTTACAAAACTAATGCTTGAATGATTAAGAACACTGACATTATAGCCACTAAGCCACTGAACTTATGTTCACATTCATGAAGCATTTTATTACACTTACCATCTGCATACCAGACCTGGGTAGAAAGTGTGTGTGTTTCTATTCCACAATGCAAAATCAACAGTTGATGTTACTAGACAGTCTTTCCATACCAATTGTAGGCCGTATAATCTTTAAGGTTATGGTAAACATAGTCAGACACGAAGGCTTACTACAGCTATATGTGGCCACAAATTGATCATGAAGTAAAAACCACAGGTCAGTCTCTCCACTTTGTGCACATGTAGCTCTGCTTTGTATTAGGAACTCTGTGGACTAAACAATTGACTATGTGGACTAAAGTCAATTCCCTATTCATGACAACACCCTCTGAGGAGGTGTTCAAATGAGGACATCAAATTATATGAAATCATATTTGTCACTATGTGCAGAGGCATAAAGGAGTATTGTGAAAGCTAACTAGCTACTTCTATTGCAATATTACATAAAGAATCATTCAATTCCAGTATAGAGTATTATTCTCACAATGTCCAGACAGTGGCCCAGCTAATTTTAGGCATTTTTGGCTACAGGCAGATAATCCCAGTTAACTACAGTACAGTATGTGTCTTGTTCATAGTTAACTTCAGTACAGTATGTGTATTACATGTCATCAACATCACCAGGATTGAAAAGTCACACTAACCTGAAAGTTCTCTCATTTCCATTGCCTCATATCTCCCCGTCCTGTGGCCCCACAACAGCAACAACCCACCTGGGTTATCATAGCTGTGTGTGTGTGCGCGCACAGTAAATCAAGCTAATCTCATTAAACAAAAGATTACAGAGACACGTTAGTCAATAGATTTCCATGTTGAAACCTGACCTGAGTTACATTCTATTACGTAGAAGAGCACCAAACATTTGACTGAGTCACTCATGTCACTCTCTAAGGAGTGTCAGATTGGCAATAAGGGTTTCACTGTAATTTCTTAGATAAAGAGAGAGGCACATGAGGGAGAGAGGGAGTTTTCTACTCTTTGTTTGGTCAAATCATGGTGAATACAGGTGTAAAAGCTCTCATTTTCAACCATTGTCAGGAAGGTTGTTCAACAATTGGAAAAAAAATATGTTTTGACTCATTTCACATCTGGAAGAAGAAAGACATTTTAGTTTCTCACCCTTGCTAATGGACTCTCCTAATTCCCCTGAGTGGTAGTAGCCTAGAACTATAGTTCAAGGTCAGTGCCTCATACCCCTTGCCTTATTCCACATTTTGTTGTGTTACAGCCTAAATTCAAAATGGATTACATTTCAATTTAAATTCTCACCCATCTACCCACAATAACAAAGTGAAAACAGGTTTTTAGAAATTTTTGCACATATAATTGGAAATTAAGTACAGAAATATCTCATTTACATAAGTATTCACATCAATACTTTGTAGAAGAACCTTTGGCAGCGATGACAGCTGTGAGTCTTTCTTGGTAAGTCTCCAAGAGCTTTCCACACCTGGATTATGCAAAATATGCCCGTTATTCTTTTCAGATTTCTTCAAGCTATGTCAAATTGGTTGTTGACCATTGCTAGACAACCATTTTCAGGCCTTGCCATAGATTTTCAAGTAGATTTAAGTCAAAACAGCCCATTTAAAAAAAAATACAAAAAACATTCACTGTCTTCTTGGTAAGCAACTCCAGTGTAGATTTGGCCTTGTGTTTTAGGTTATTGTCATGATGAAAGGTGAATTTATCTCAAAGTGCATGGTGGAAAGCTGACTGAACCTCTAGGATTTTGCATGCGCTTAGCTCCATTACGTTTCTTTTTTATCCTGAAAAACGCCCCAGTACCTAATGATTACAAGCATGCCCATAACATGATGCAGCCACCACTATGCTTGAAAATACGGAGAGTGGTACTTAGTAATGCGTTATATTGGATTTGCCCCAAACATACTGTAGCACTTTGTATTCAGGACAAAACAGTTAATTGCTTTTTTGCATTTTTTGCACTATTACTTTAGTATTGCATGTTTTGTAATATTTTATTCTGTACAGGCTTCCTTTTCACTCAGTCAATTAGGTTAGTATCGTGGAGTAACTACAATGTTGTTGATCCATCCTCGGTTTTCTCCTATCATGGCCATTAAAACTTATTCGGGATCTGTGTCCCTTCCACGGGACGGTTGAGCTAATGTAGGCTAATACGATTAGCATGAGGTTGTAAGTAACAAGACAATTTCCCAGGACATCTGATATTGGCAGAAAGCTTAAAATCTTGTTAATCTAACTGCACTGTGCAATTTACAGTAGCTATTAAAGTGAAGGAATACTATTGTTTGAGGAAAGTGCACAATTTTGAACATGAAAAGTTATTAGTAAACAAATTAGGCACATTTGGGCAGTCTTGATATGGCATTATGAACAGACATGCAATGGTTCATAGGATCAGTCGAACACTTTGTGCGTACCCTGCTGTATCTAGTGCCAAAATCTAAATTGCACCTGGGCTGGAATAATACATTATGGCCTTTCTCTTGTATTTCAAAGATGATGGGTTGGTTTTTTCTTTGTATTGTCTTTTACCAGATCTATTGTGTTATATTCTCCTACATTCCTTTTACATTTCCACAAACTTCAAAGTGTTTCCTTTCAAATGGTACCAAGAATATGCATATCCTTGCTTCAGGGCCTGAGCTACAGGCGGTTAGATTTGGGTATGTCATTTTAGGTGAAAATTGAAAAAAGGGGCAGATCCTTAAGAGGTTTTAAGGCACTTACATTACATATAAACAAAAGATACAACAGTACATCATATTACACCACTATATATCTACAATACAAAATGTATAATACCACCATACAATATTACAATGTACGTGTGTTAAGAGTGTGTGTGCTAGCGCTCATGTGTGTATGCTTGTGTCTGTACCTTTATGTGTGTCTGAATCACGCTTCACCATCTGGCATTCAGACAGACGAAACTGGTTTGGCGGATGCCAGGAGAAAGCTACATGTCACAATGCACAGTGCCAACTGTAAAGTTTGGAGGAGGAATAATGGTCTGGGGCTATTTTTCTTGGTTCAGGCTAGGCCCTTTAGTTCCAGTGAAGGGAAATCTTAGTGCTACAGCATACAATAACATTCTGGATGATTCTGTGCTACCAACTTTGTGGCAACAGTTTGGGGAAGGTCCTTTCCTGTTTCAGCATTAAAATGCCCCCATGCACAAAGTGAGGTCCATACAGAAATGGTTTGTAAAGATCGGTGTGGAAGAACATGACTGGCCAGCACAGAGCCCTGACCTCAACCTCATCAAACACCTTTGGGATGAATTGGAACGCGGACTGTAAACCTAGTGCACTGTGTTCGTAGCATATTATAGTTTTGGAAACAGAAAAATGTATTGAGATATGATGTTTCATCAATGAGAAAATGTGCAGAATGTCGGCACCGTTTCACCTAGTTCCATCCTCTCCCAATGCCTACAACTGGACTTCCTCTCACTACCATATTTGGTAGTGAGAAAAGATTCTAAATGGATGCTTCAGCTTTATAGCCTATGTGACGTGTTTGGGTTACCCCTTCTGTCTGTACCTGTATCTTTGTAGTGACTGGGTGTATTGACACACCATTCAAAGTGTAAATAATAACTTCACCATGCTCAATGGGATATTCAATGTCTGTTTATTTATTTTGCCCATCGACCAATAGGTGCCCTTGTTTGCGACCCAATTGAAAACCTCCATGGACTTTGTGGTTGAATCAGTGTTTGAAATTCACTGCTCGACTGAGGAACCTTACAGATAATTGTATGTGTGGGGTACAGAGATGAGGTAGTCATTATAAAATTGTGTTAAACACCATTATTGCACACAGAGTGAGTCTAAGCAAATTATTATGTGAATTGTTTAGCATGTTTCTACTCCTGAACAAATGTGTTATTAATTTCCACATTATGGGGTATTGTGTGTAGGCCAGTGACAAACAATCTAAATGTAATCAATTTTACTGTCACCCCCTGATCTTTATAACCTGTCTTTGTGCTTGTCTCCACCCCCCTCCAGGTGTCGCCCATTATCCCCAGTGTATTTATACCTGTGTTCTCTGTTTGTCTGTTGCCAGTTCATTTTGTTCGTCAAACCTACCAGCGGTTTCCCCCTTGCGCCTGTCTGTTTCTAGTTCCTGTTTTCTAGTTTTCCTGGTTTTGACCATTCGGCCTGCCCTGATCCTGCCTGCCGTTCTGTACCTTGTCACATCACACTGGATTATTGACCTCTGCCTGCCCTGACCCCGAGACTGCCTGCTGTTCTGTACCTTTTGGACTCTGATCTGGATTACTGACCTCTGCCAGTCCTTGATCTGTCGTTTTGCCTGCCCCCTGCTCGAGTAATACACTTTTGTTACTTCGACACTGCATCTGGGTCTTCCCTAAAACGTGATAGTACGAACTGGCCATGGTTGACCCAGTGGACTCGGACCAGCTTCGCAACGCAATTTCCTCCCAATGAGCCACCATTGGAAGGCACGAGGAGTTGCTTCGTGGTCTGATGGAAGGTTTCCAGACCTTGGCCGAACACCATGACCAAGCATTGAACGCATTGCTGGAGCAATTCCACGGGTTGTCTGTTAGGCAGCATACCATGACGGTAACCTCCCAGACCCTCAGTAAGCCGGCTGTTAGCAGCACTGCCTCCCCAGCCACCTCGGTTTCCCGGGAACCCCACTTACCTCCCCCGGAACGCTTTGATGGAGAGTTGGGCACCTGCCGGGTGTTTCTCGCTCTGTGTTCCTCATCATCAAGCTGCAGCCCTCCGCCTACCCCTCGGACTGCTCTAAGATAGCGTACCTCATCACGCTAATGTCCGGGAAGGGTCTTGTCTGGGTTACGACAGTATGGGAACAACAGTTGGCCATATGCTTCAGTCTGGAAGAGTTTGTGGAGGAGTTAAAGAACATTTTCGATGTTCCATTGTCCAGGAGAGAGACCACCCGGAAGTTCCTTCAGCAAGACCCCTGCAGTGTGGCAGACTGCGGTGGATTTCCGCACGTTGGCAGCTGAGAGTGCCTGGAACCCGGAAGCGCTGTTCGACATGTTCCTGCACGGAGTTTCGGAAGAAGTAAAGGACAAGCTTGCAGCCCGGGAACTACCGACGGATCTCGACTCGCTCATGCTATTTGACCATTCGGATCGATGGGCAGCTAAGGGAACGGAGGAAGAAGAGGAGATTAGATTTCACTCGCCCGCCCAAGGATTCCACCTCACCTCCGAGGCATCCCAGAAGTCCCCGACGACTCCATTGCCAAAAGAACCCGAGGCTACCCGAGTTCCCCGAGAGTCTATGAAGACTGCCGATTCACCTCTTCCCAAACAAATGCAACTAGGTAGAGCTAGGCTGTCCCCAGCCAAACGGCTATACAGGCTTCACACTAAGAGTTGCCTGTATTGCGGGACTACTGGTCATTTTGCCTCCACATGTCCACTAAAATACCAGGCTCACCGATAGGAGCGAGTGTACTGGTGGGCCATACAGAACTTTTCCTCTCCCCTTACTCACACCCATTTTCATACCTTTTTGCTGTGAACCAATCGAAATCTCTCTGGGTACTCATTGACTCTGGGGCCAATGAGAGCTTTATGGATGCTACCCTGGCATCCGAGCGGGGCATGCCCACTCAGCCCCTCTCCATTCCCATGGATGTTAGAGCGCTAGACGGGTGCTCTATAGGCCGGGTCATCCACAATACCACCCCCATCCACCTACGTGTGTCAGGGTACCACAACGAGATGATCCAATTCCTGCTCATTTAAGTCTCTTCAGGTTCCCGTGGTATTGTGATTCTCTTGGCTCCAGCAACACGATCCCCTTATTGACAGATCAGCTGGTGCCATCATGGGCTAGAGCCCGTTCTGCAATGATCATTGCCTGAAGTCAGCGGGACATCTTCCTGGGGGCTCGAAAGTTTCCCCGGACCTCTCCGCCATGCGGCGTACCAGGACCTCCGGGAGGTGTTCAGTAAGGCCCAGGCCACTTCGCTTCCACCGCACCGACCCTATGACTGTGGGATTGACCATCTCCCAGGCACCTCTCCTCCCCGAGGACGACTGTACTCTCTGTCGGGTCCGGAGACCAAGGCTATGGAGACCTAAATTGAGGACTCCCTAGCTGCAGGATTCATCCATCCTTCTGCCTCCCCCGCCGGCTCAGGGTTCTTCTTTGTGGGGAAGAAGGACAAAACCCTGCGCCTGTGCATCGACTACTAGGACTTCAACTACATCATGGTAAAGAACCGCTACCCTCTACCACTCATCTCTTCGGCCTTCGAGCACCTCCAGGAGGCCACCGTGTTCTCCAAGCTGGACCTACTGAACACCTACAACCTGGTGCGGACACAGGAAGGGGACGAGTGGAAGTCTTCCTTCAACATGGCTAGCAGTCACCACGAGTATCTGGTCATGCCATTTGGCCTTACCAACGCACCCTCTGTGTTCCAGGCTCTGGTTAATGATGGTCTCCACATCCGACGCATACCTCATCTTCTCCTGCTCTGCCCAAAGAAACGTGCTCCATGTCCAACATATTCTCCAATGCCTCCTGGAGAACTAGCTTTTTGTGTAAGCAGAGAAATGTAAATCCCATCACTCCACTATCCCCTTCCTGGGTTACATCATCACTGCAGGGAGTGTATAGATGGATCCCGGGAAGGTGAAAGCGATGGTGGAGTGGCCCCAGCCTACGTCCAGGGTGCAGCTGCAACCATTCCTGGGATTCACCAACTTTTATCGCCGCTTTATCCAGGGTTACAGTGCCCTGGCTTCCCTCCTGTCTGCACTCACCTCTCCCAAGGTTCCGTTCACGTGGTCCCCAGCTGCTGACCGGGTGTTCCGGGATCTAAAAACATTGTTTCACCACAGCTCCCATCTTGGTTCATCCTGAACCGTCCTGCCAGTTCCTGGTGGAGGCTGATGCTTCGGTTGTCGGAGTGGGGGCTGTCCTGTCCCAGCATTCTGCCATGAACCTCAAGCTACATCCCTGCGCGTTCTTCTCCCATCGCCTCAATGCCATGGAAAGGAACTACGATGTGGAGAATCGTGAGCTTCTCATGGTGAAGATGGCGTTGGATGAGTGGAGGCACTGGCTGGAGGAGGCGGAACATCCTTTCATTATGTGGACCGACCACAAGAACCTGGAATATCTTTGCACTGCCAAGCTTCTCAATTCCAGGCAAGCTATCTGGGCCCTGCTTTTCACCTTGTTCAACTTCTCCCTCTCATACTGACCGGGATCCAAGAATGTCAAGCCGGATGTGCTGTAACACCACTATAGCCCCATGGCTACTACCCCGGAACCCGAGATCATCCTCCCCACCTTGTGCCTGGCGATGGCCCTCAGCTGGGGAATAGGGAAGCAGGTTCGTGAGGCACAGCGTTCCCTGCCACCCGGGCTCCCGTCCGACCCTGGCCTTTGTGCAACAATGCTTTTGGTGGCCTACCATGGTTCCTGACATCTTCGCGTTCGTTGCCGCATGCATGATCTGTGCGCAGAACAAGACTCCTCTGCAAGCTCCGGCTGGTCTCCTTCAACCTCTGCCTGTCCCTCACCGTCCCTGTTCTCACATATCCCTGGACTTTGTCACGGGTCTCCCCCCGTCTAATGACAAAACCACCATCCTGACAGTAGATTCCTCTCCCCAAGCTACCCTCTGCTAAAGAGACTGCCCAGCTTATGGTGCAGCATGTCTTCAGGATCCATGGACTCCCAGTGGACATGGTCTCTGACCAGGGTCCTCAAATCTCATCCCGGTTCTGGAAGGCGTTCTGCACACTCATTGGGTCATCAGCCAGCCTGTCCTCCGGGTTCCATCCCCAGTCCAACTGCCAGTCGGAGCGAGCCAAACAAGACCTGGAGACAACTCTTGGCTGCCTGGTCTCCGCCAACACCATCTAGACCCAGCAACTACTGTGGGTCGAATACGCCCGCAACACTCTTCCTTGCTCTGCCACGGGTCTCTCGCCCTTTGAGTGTTCCAAGGGGTATAAGCACCTGCTCTTTCCTGAGCAAGAGGTCGGCATACCTTCGGCCCAGATGTTTGTCCGCCGCTGTCGTTGTACCTGGAAGAGATCCCTGTCGGCCCTTTTCAAGACCACCTCCAGGTATCGGCGACAAGCGGACCGCCACCAGACTCCGGCCCCCCGGTATTGTCTCGGGCAGAAAGTATGGCTGAGTTTTGTCCCAGGGACAATTGTTTCGCAATTGAAACAATTCCCCATGTTTTATGGGAATGTTCTTTTGCCCAAATAGTTTGGAAAAAAATGTAACAATTTTTTGAGATTTTAAAAAACATTGCTTATGAAGGGGTAGCCAAATTTGAACTAAAAAATTTGGAAAAAGTGCAATTATTAGAATTAGTGACTCTGGTGTCCCTTATCAAGACAAAACTTTGGGAGGCCAGATGTGGTGCGCTCAATGACACCCTCAAGTGGTCACCGACGGGATTGGTTCAATTTATAAAACAGGACATTTGAAAAAGAATACAATTCGAAATAGACAAACGCTTCACATCGCGTGGCCGCTGCCACTCTAACCTGGTGGTCCCAGCGCGCACAACCCACGTGGAGTTTCAGGTCTCCAGCAGCCTCTGGAACTGCCGGCCTGCGGCCAACAAGGCAGAGTTCATCTCAGCCTATGCTACCCTCCAGTCCCTCGACTTCTTGGCACTGACGGAAACATGGATTACCACAGAAAACACTGCTACTCCTACTGCTCTCTCCTCGTCCGACCACGTGTTCTCGCACACCCCGAGAGCATCTGGTCAGCGGGGTGGTGGCACTGGAATCCTCATCTCTCCCAAGTGGACATTCTCTCTTTCTCCCCTGACCCATCTGTCTATCTCCTCGTCTGAATTCCATGCTGTCACAATCACTAGCCCATTCAAGCTTAACATCCTTACCATTTATCGCCCTCCAGGTTCCCTTGGAGAGTTCATCAATGAGCTTGACGCCTTGATAAGTTCCTTTCCTGAGGATGGCTCACCCCTCACAGTTCTGGGTGACTTTAACCTCCCTATGTCTACCTTTGACTCATTTCTCTCTGCCTCCTTCTTTCCACTCCTCTCCTCTTTTGACCTCAACCTCTCACCGTCCCCCCCTACTCACAAGGCAGGCAATACGCTTGACCTCATCTTCACTAGATGCTGTTCTTCTACTAATCTCACTGCAACTCCCCTCCAAGTCTCCGATCACTACCTTGTATCCTTTTCCCTCTCGCTCTCCTCCAACACTACTCACACTGCCCCTACTCAGATGGTATTGCGCCGTCGCAACCTTCGCTCTCTCTCTCCTGCTACTCTCTCCTCTTCCATCCTATCATCTCTTCCCTCTGCTCAATCCTTCTCCAACCAATCTCCTGATTCTGCCTCCTCAACCCTCCTCTCCTCCCTTTCTGCATCCTTTGACTCTCTATGTCCCCTATCCTCCCGGCCGGCTTGGTCCTCCCCTCCTGCTCCGTGGCTTGACGACTCATTGCGAGCTCACAGAACAGGGCTCCGGGCAGCCGAGTGGAAATAAAGGAAAACTAGCCTCCCTGAGGACCTGGCATCTTTTCACTCCCTCCTCTCTACATTTTCCTCCTCTGTTTCTGCTGCTAAAGCCACTATCTACCACTCTAACTTCCAAGCATCTGCATCTGCCTCTAACCCTAGGAAGCTCTTTGCCACCTTCTCCTCCCTCCTGAATCCTCCTCCCCCCCCCCTCTCTGCGGATGACTTCGTCGACCATTTTGAAAAGAAGGTCGACGACATCCGATCCTCGTTTGTTAAGTCAAACGACACCGCTGGTCCTGCTCACATTGCCCTACCCTATGCTTTGACCTCTTTCTCCCCTCTCTCTCCAGATGAAATCTTGCGTCTTGTGACGGCCGGCCGCCCAACAACCTGCCTGCTTGACCCTATCCCCTACTCTCTTCTCCAGACCATTTCCGGAGACCTTCTCACCTCGCTCATCAACTCATCCTTGACCGCTACGAACCGGCTCAGGGTTCGCAACAAAAGGGAGACAACGTGGAGACAAGGTGTATCAAAAATATATATTTATTAAATAAAGCAACTAAGAAGGTAACAATGGCATGTGTAATCAGTAATCAGTAGTGTAAGTGAGTGTGTTGCATACTTGAATGTAATAATGCAGAGTGTTGAAAGGTGCTAAAGCAAATAACCAAAAAAACCACAAAACTACACAACCAAAATCAACAAGGTGTCTGTGTGGAGAGAGTCTCCTCAATGAATGGGGAAGAGGTCCATTTATCCTGGGAAACACCTGAGCCCAGGTGTTTCCCATTTATCTGACGACCCTTCCAACTCCGCCCACCGGCCTCCTAATAAAGAAACAAGAACAAGAGAGAGAATACGGCAGACAGAGTGGGAGGGTCGTCACACTACGTCCCTTCCGTCTTCAAGAGAGCGAGAGTTGCACCCCTTCTCAAAAAACCTACACTCGATCCCTCCGATGTCAACAACTACAGACCAGTATCCCTTCTTTCTTTTCTCTCCAAAACTCTTGAACGTGCCGTTCTTGGCCAGCTCTCCTGCTATCTCTCTCAGAATGACCTTCTCGATCCAAATCAGTCAGGTTTCAAGACTGGTCATTCAACTGAGACTGCTCTTCTCTGTGTCACGGAGGCTCTCCGCACTGCTAAAGCTAACTCTCTCTCCTCTGCTCTCATCCTTCTAGACCTATCTGCTGCCTTTGATACTGTGAACCATCAGATCCTCCTCTCCACCCTCTCCGAGTTGGGTATCTCCGGCGCGGCTCACTCTTGGATTGCGTCCTACCTGACAGGTCGCTCCTACCAGGTGGCGTGGCGAGAATCCGTCTCTGCACCACGTGCTCTCACCACTGGTGTCCCCCAGGGCTCAGTTCTAGGCCCTCTCCTATTCTCGCTATACACCAAGTCACTTGGCTCTGTCATATCTTCACATGGTCTCTCCTATCATTGCTATGCAGACGACACACAATTAATCTTCTCCTTCCCCCTTCTGATAACCAGGTGGCGAATCACATCTCTGCATGTCTGGCAGACATATCAGTGTGGATGACGGATCACCACCTCAAGCTGAACCTCGGCAAGACGGAGCTGCTCTTCCTCCCGGGGAAGGACGGCCCTTTCCATGATCTCGCCATCGCGGTGGACAACTCCATTGTGTCCTCCTCCCAGAGTGCTAAGAGCCTCGGCGTGACCCTGGACAACACCCTGTCATTCTCCGCTAACATCAAGGCGGTGACCCGATCCTGTATGTTCATGCTATACAACATTCGCAGAGTACGACTCTGCCTTACACAGGAAGCGGCGCAGGTCCTAATCCAGGCACTTGTCATCTCCCGTCTGGATTACTGCAACTCCCTGTTGGCGGGGCTCCCTGCCTGTGCCATTAAACCCCTACAACTCATCCAGAACGCCGCAGCCCGTCTGGTGTTCAACCTTCCCAAGTTCTCTCACGTCACCCCGCTCCTCCGCACACTCCACTGGCTTCCAGTTGAAGCTCGCATCTGCTACAAGACCATGGTGCTTGCTTACGGAGCTGTGAGGGGAACGGCACCTCCGTACCTTCAGGCTCTGATCAGGCCCTACACCCAAACAAGGGCACTGCGTTCATCCACCTCTGGCCTGCTGGCCCCCCTACCTCTGCGTAAGCACAGTTCCCGCTCAGCCCAGTCAAAACTGTTCGCTGCTCTGGCACCCCAATG
Organism: Salmo trutta; assembly: GCF_901001165.1. NCBI lineage: Eukaryota > Metazoa > Chordata > Actinopteri > Salmoniformes > Salmonidae > Salmo > Salmo trutta. The sequence goes on along the minus strand of NC_042974.1, from coordinate 53,921,936 downwards.
GTGGAACAAGCTCCCTCACGACGCCAGGACAGCGGAGTCAATCACCACCTTCCGTAGACACCTGAAACCCCACCTCTTTAAGGAATACCTGGGATAGGATATAGTAATCCTTCTAACCCCCCCAAAAAAGGATATAGATGTACTATTGTAAAGTGGTTGTTCCACTGGATATCATAAGGTGAATGCACCAATTTGTAAGTCGCTCTGGATAAGAGCGTCTGCTAAATGACGTAAATGTAAAAATAGATACGGGGGGCATCATATCAGTCAAGAATAGATGGAAAGGGATATTCCCTTCATTGTAAATGGTTTCTATAGTATATATATCATTGTATTCCGTAGGTAAAATTGAGGTGTAGGCTGGGCCTTTGTACATATTTGATAAGCACTAAGGTTTATTTGGAGTTCACTTTGGCATATGTGTATGTTTTTATTTGTGAGTTGTTTGTATTCTTTTTGGAGATTATTGGAGGCAGGCTGGTCTTGAATGTAGGCCTATTATGCTGGTCAGGTTCCGCAGAACAGCACTTTTTTGAGGAGTTTTATTTTTGTATTGTTACGGTGCTCTTTAATACTGTTTTTATGAATCCATGTTGTGTACAACGTAATGCACTGAATTTGTAATTGTATTTGAATGTGAAATGAAAATAAAAAATATTTTTCCCAAAAAATAATAAGGTGATGAGTCAGGTCATGAGTTATGTTTAAAGGTAGACTCAGCGAGAATACTTGGATGCACAAAGTAAACAGTAGTGGGTCAATTTCCGTAACAACCAGAGGGGTATACTAAGATACAAGCTAGATTTACTCAGGATTTTCTAAAGCTAGCCAACTAAAGTTAGCTTCACATTCCAGTTTAGGCTTCATCTGTATTATTCCGGTGATATTTCCCATCTGCCTGCCGCTAACACTAGCAGGCTTGTAACTGCTAGAGTGGCTAGTCGAATGTCAAACTCTTCACTGAGACAATGCTGCAACATCAATCCATGGGCGAGTAAATGCCACATTTTCATTTGTGACGAAATGAAAATGAAAGAAAAGTTATCTTGCAAATTCAGAAGGCTATGATGTCAAATAGGCTTTATTTTATTACTTATCGTTACTGCCATCAATGCACAAGCACCTTTTCTCCCACTCCTATCGATAAAATAATTGTATTAACACATAAAAGTGTTTCAACTGCATTCTGTCATTACAAAATATGATATGAAATTTAACATGACTATTTTTTAACACACAAAAATTATTGGAAAATTATTGGAAAACCCAATGTAGATCTAACTTGATTCATAGTATAACCCTCTGGCTAAAAGGTGAACCACATTTGTGGTACCAGTTATCCCTAGTTGAACTAAGAGTTGATCAAAGTTACCTCACTAACTACTCAAACTACATTCGTAGTATAAGGCTCAAGAGACTTGAAGCGTGAGGCTAAACATCTTCATTGTTTTGGTCCTGTAGCTACCACGTTGTAGCAGAGTGAAGCACTCCCGTGCACATGCGCAGATGCTCTGTGTGACAGCAAAGTATTGCATCATGCTCATCTCAATGGGTGCGTTCAAGCAGACCACTTTTGTCAAGTTTATGGTCACCGCCTTTCAAAGTCTGTAGCATTCTGCGGATAAACATTTTCAGACTTGCCGACTGCATGAAGTTTACAAAAATGATGTGATCAAAGGTCACAAAGTTTTGACTGCAGTTGACTGCAAGTTTCTGCAGTTGCTCCTCAATGACTTCATCCTGCAGCCATCGCCTGCAATGTGGGGGAATCTTTTGTCAACAAATAATCAGGGTGTTTTTGTTTGACCCACCCAAACGTGACCAAAGACATGACTGAAACAGGAACCAATTTGCCATGATTTATGTGTACAGTGGATATATTCAAATAAATTTGAGGCTCTCTCACTGATTGATTTTATAAAAATATTATGATTTCAGTTTGTGAGTATGTGATATGGGGGTGAGAAACATGTCTATTTCAACATTAAAAAGAAAACATTTTATAAACAATGGCAACACTGCCATTTGATCTGAGCCTTGGTGTTAGAAAACAACATTAGTGTCCAACTTTCAGCTGTCATAGATGCACCTCCCCCGACTTCATTCCTTGACTTTTGTCTCCAGTCGGCTGCTTTAGCCTTAGCACTCAAACGCGCCCAATATCTGCTGTTCTGCTCATGGCAAATTCATCTCACTGAGTCTATCTATATATGATGAAGTCACTGTGACCAACCAGATTCAGAAGCTTGAATACCCCATTAGAATAAAAAAATGCTTGAAAACCCCATCAGATTTTTGCCCCCCCTCCCAAAAAAAAAAAAAAATTCATGGTTTTTATTTAATTTAATTTTGTTTTGGAGTCAAACATAATAGTTTCAGTATAGTTTTAGTTTTTCAAACAGAAATCGTTTTTTGAATGATTTGTTTTTAGTTTACTATAATAACCTTGACACACACATGCGCACACACTTTAGGGGAGGTGTTATTCTTTACTTTGTGCGGCTACAGGTGGGTTGATTCATTCATGCAGGCACGGACGTTGTTGCACCTGTGCCAGTCTCTGCTCTGGTAGCAGTCTCACTCACAGGTAGACGGACTCCGGACACTGATTCATCAACTACTTTTGTAACAGGTATGAAACAACCATGCATTCTCTCTCTCTTTCTCGTTTTAGTCCCATACGAAAAAAATACATGTCAATATATTTAACGTCACATAAATAAATACTTGAGATACATTTGCATCTTTGCTAATATAATATTCCAGAAATGCATGGCTATGACATCTAGTCTACAGTGTGGCCAAAGTGGTTCCTAATACGACTTCTTAAATCAGCCATGAATCCCCCTTGTGACATGGGGAATGGAAGCTTGTTGTGTGCAACAGGGAGGGGCAATTTAATGCAAGATTCCCAAAACGTTTAATTATTTAAACATTTCTGGCCTGTCTATCTATGGGTAACAGGGTTGAAATATTATGACCTGCTCAGTTTTCCTCCACAAAACACCAGAAAATGGCCAAAAAGATTAGAATCAGCTCACCTGCTTTTACATTATAATTTGACTGTCAGATGTTCAATGTTTCTTTTGAAATAAATATTTAAACCATTTTAGAAGGAGAGTTCAGTTCACGTAACAGGTTTGACCTTAAAATGAGGGAGGGACAGACATAAATGAATTACTAATCACATGAAATAAATAACAATCTTCAGAATTAACTTTGTCAAAGCAACAAAATAACTTGGGCTTTACAATGATGTTGAAAACTTAAGAGCATTTAATAAAATAAATATATTATAATGTTTTATTGTCACATACACCGGGTAGGTGCAATGAAATGTGTTGTTTTACAGGGTCAGCCATAGTAGTACGGCGCCCTGGAGCAAATTAGGGTTACGTGCCTTGCTCAAGGGCACATAGGCAGCTTTTTCACCTTGTCGGCTTGGGTATTTGAACCAGTGACCAATGTTCTAACAGCTAGGCTACCTGCCGCCCTATTTTGGGGGGTTAGTGAATTCAAATCTTCCTAGACGTCAGAGAGCGTGCACGGAGGGACACGTCAAAATGCTGCATTTCTTTGCACTTTAGCATGTCTTTATTCATATTGAAAATCCGATGTATTGAATTGTTCATGTGGTCTATATTAAAGGGCACTTAATTTCATATAATAGTGTCAATTAAATATTGGTGTCATGTATCTGTGCTTTACTACTTTTTCACCAAGAAAGCAAATCTATACACAGATTAGTGCTGGTGTTTGTTGGGTGTCAACATTTTGTTTTCAGATTTAAGTGTTGAGACACAACAACTAAGTAAGGCTAAAGTGTAAACTGACAACTAGGATCTGACAGCTAAGATCTGCTGACAACAACAACAAAGGAAAACCTCAGAGAGAACATGTTGTAATCTAAGCTATTTAATTACAGACCTACCATGCATGACTGGTTTTCCAAAAAAGGGTAGTTGTCAAGGGTGATAGGTAAAGTTTTTTGATCAAACATCTTCCTTTGAACTTTTATTCAAGGTTAAAATCTATAGTAAGTATCAGAATATCAGCCCCTACATGTTGTTGCATTTCTGAGATGTCAAAAAAACAAGACAGACAGAAGATAAGTAAACAGAATTATTACATCAAGGTACAGTCAGTACTTTGTCTGAATGTCTAGAAAGGTGTAAACAAATATTTATGTAAATACCTCTCTGGGTGAATGACAGTAATTGCCATTTGTTTGTTTGTCACTAAACCACAGGAAAGACTTCGCTTTATGAATACGGGTCTTGCACGCCTAGTAATATGATGTTCTAGAATGCTCTAGATTGCCTGGCCTCAGAGGAACTGAAGGTTAAAAGGGGTGACAGAGGGCCCAGGGCAGAACAGGGGGCTGGGGCCACCTGCGTGAAGTACACCGTTCTGTGCCAGTGAACCCTGGATGGAGTGGCAGAATGTTATTAGTTGAATATTAAGTGAGCATGTAATGGAGTTGTAAGCAAGGGCCCTGAGCGGTACAGGAAATAAACCCTGTTTGTTGGCCAAAGTGTTTTCCCTTGTTTTATCCCTCTAGTCCAGTTGTCCCTGAATCGGTGACACGCAGCTGTGTGCCATTGTGGAACAATGGCTAACCTAGCCTGGTCCCCAAATATTGCCATTGGTGTGACAATGACCGTAGGAGTTGGCAGGAAACCACAAACAGATCTGAGATGAGGCTTGAGCTAAGCTTTATGCTATGATTCCCTGTCCTGCTCGCTTAGGATCTGTGTTAGAGGAAAGTTTACTATAGGGCATAGCCTGCTTTGCTTTGGCTGTGTGTACTTTATGTAGGTGTCAAGTCAGCTGTGCTGTTTTGTACACAGAAGGCATAAGTTCCAGCAACAGGCTAGAGGCTAAATTGCAGGTGAATTGTGCAGGCATTGGGTGCAGTAAGGCAAAGGTTTTCAGCACAAACATGCATTCTGGAAGGGCACCAGCTTTGCGGAATATTACTGCACACATGCAAGCGATGTGTGTGTGCTGTGCACAGCAAGGACAATCAGAGATGAATGGAGTAAATAGGTACACAAAAGAAGAAAAAAAATGGTTTCAATATACACTGCTCAAAAAAATAAAGGGAACACTAAAATAACACATCCTAGATCTGAATGAATGAAATAATCTTATTAAATACTTTTTTCTTTACATAGTTGAATGTGCTGACAACAAAATCACACAAAAATAATTAATGGAAATCCAATTTATCAACCCATGGAGGTCTGGATTTGGAGTCACACTCAAAATTAAATTGGAAAACCACACTACAGGCTGATCCAACTTTGATGTAATGTCCTTCAAACAATTCAAAATGAGGCTCAGTAGTGTGTGTGGCCTCCATGTGCCTGTATGACCTCCCTACAACGCCTGGGCATGCTCCTGATGAGGTGGCGGATGGTCCCCTGAGGGATCTCCTCCCAGACCTGGACTAAAGCATCCGCCAAATCCTGGACAGTCTGTGATGCAACGTGACGTTGGTGGATGGAGCGAGACATGATGTCCCAGATGTGCTCAATTGGATTCAGGTCTGGGGAACGGGCGGGCCAGTCCATAGCATCAATGCCTTCCTCTTGCAGGAACTGCTGACACACTCCAGCCACATGAGGTCTAGCATTGTCTTGCATTAGGAGGAACCCAGGGCCAACCGCACCAGCATATGGTCTCACAAGGGGTCTGAGGATCTCATCTCGGTACCTAATGGCAGTCAGGCTACCTCTGGCGAGCACATGGAGGGCTGTGCGGCCCCCCAAAGAAATGCCACCCCACACCATGACTGACCCACCGCCAAACCGGTCATGCTGGAGGATGTTGCAGGCAGCAGAACGTTCTCCACGGCGTCTCCAGACTGTCACGTCTGTCATATGTGCTCAGTGTGAACCTGCTTTCATCTGTGAAGAGCACAGGGCACCAGTGGCGAATTTGCCAACCTTGGTGTTCTCTGGCAAATGCCAAACGTCCTGCACGGTGTTGGGCTGTAAGCACAACCCCCACCTGTGGACGTCGGGCCCTCATACCACCCTCATGGAGTCTGTTTCTGACCGTTTGAGCAGACACATGCACATTTGTGACCTGCTGGAGGTCATTTTGCAGAGCTCTGGCAGTGCTCCTCCTGCTCCTCCTTGCACAAAGGCGGAGGTAGCAGTCCTGCTGCTGGGTTGTTGCCCTCCTACGGCCTCCTCCACGTCTCCTGATGTACTGGCCTGTCTCCTGGTAGCGCCTCCATGCTCTGGACACTACGCTGACAGACACAGCAAACCTTCTTGCCACAGCTCGCATTGATGTGCCATCCTGGATGAGCTGCACTACCTGAGCCACTTGTGTGGGTTGTAGACTCCGTCTCATGCTACCACTAGAGTGAAAGCACCGCCAGCATTCAAAAGTGACCAAAACATCAGCCAGGAAGCATAGGAACTGAGAAGTGGTCTGTGGTTACCACCTGCAGAACCACTCCTTTATTGGGGGTGTCTTGCTAATTCCCTATAATTTCCACCTGTTGTCTATTCCATTTGCACAACAGCATGTGAAATGTATTGTCAATCAGTGTTGCTTCCTAAGTGGACAGTTTGATTTCACAGAAGTGTGATTGACTTGGAGTTACATTGTGTTGTTTAAGTGTTCCCTTTATTTTTTTGAGCAGTATATTTAACATCACATTAAAAAAAAATGTTGTAACATTTGCATCTAATGCCTTAAAATGTCTTCCAGAGATGCATACAGCACCTTCAGAAAGTATTCATACCCCTTGACTTATTCCACATTTTATGTTACAGCCTGAATTCGAAATATATATATTTTTAATTCACCCACACAATACCCCATAATGTGAAAACAACATGTTTTTGGACATTTTTGCTAATTTATTGAAAATGAAATCTCATTTACATAAGTATTGACTACCCTGAGTCAATACTTTGTAGAAGCTCCTTTGGCAGCGATTACAGCTTTGAGTTGTCTTGTGTATGTCTGTATCAGCTTTGAGTTGTCTTGTGTATGTCTCTATCAGCTTTGCACATGCGGATTTAGGGATTTTCGCCCAATTTTACTTGCAGATTTTGTCAAGTTCTATTAAGTTAGATGGGGAGCGGCGGTGAACAGCAATATTGCATTTTAAAAGCCTGCTATATGAAATGAAGTGTCCTTCAATATAGACCACAGGGAGAATTCAATTAATCAGATTTTCAATATAATTAAATACTTGCTAAAGTGCCAAAATTCAGCATTTTGAAATGTCCCTCCATTCACCCTATGTGACTTCTAAGATAATGTTAAACCACTAACCCCCCAAAACACTTTCCACAGATTTTCAATGGGATTCAAATCTGTGCTTTGGCTGGGCCACTCAAGAACTTTCACATTCTTGTTCTGACATGGTGTTTTGAATTCAGGCCAAATAGTAAAATGTTTGTCTCATCAGACCACAGAATCTTTTGCCTTATGTTCTCAGTCTTTCACGTGCCTTTTCGTAAAACTCCAGGCGTGCTGTCATGTGCCTTTTTCTCAGAAGTGGCTTCTGTCTGGCCACTCCCCCATATATCCCAGATTGGTGAAGTGCTTTAAAGACTGTTATACTTCTGGCAGGTTCTCCCATCTCAGCCAATGAACTCTGTAGTTCTGTCAGAGTGATCATTGTGTTCTTGGTCATCTAAAAGCAACTACATTTCTTGGTCTTTACAATTATTGTAAGAACTTAGAGTATTTTGGGGGATTAGTGGGTTAACATTTTCCTACAAGTCACAGAGGGTGAATGGAGGGACATTTGAAAATACAGAAATTTGGCACTTTAGTAAGTCTTGATTCATATTGAAAATCTGATTTATTGAATTCTCCCTGTGGTCTGCACTAAAGGGGATTTCATATAACAGGCTTTTAAAATGCAATATTTGTGCATAATTTCTACTTAACATATCAAAGGAATTCAAAAGGCACTAATTTCGAGGAATGACCCAGTACAGGTTAAATTCTACCCATTGGATGTTGGTTGCAATGCTCTTGTCAAATTGATATATGCAAGTGAAAATATATTCTAAAGTACATTCTTTAATGTATTTCAGAATTTACTGTATTTTGAAATAAAAGAACAATTCATTCTGATGCATATAACATATATTATGAGAAACATTATTTTTTATTTTTTTAAATAAGTTATTTGGCCAATTCTAAGTCCCAAACAGTAATTCGTATTCCCATGTAAAATAGCATTTTCAGTCACTGAAATATCACACGTATTTGTTTTGGTTCGAAATGTTCCAAATTCTCTCATGGTTAACTCCCAGGAAGTCTGAAAACACAGGCTAAATGGGCGGGGAACTTATATTCAGGAACTCACCGACTCTGGGAGCTCCGGACTGGAGGGCCGACTCTGGGAGCTCCGGACTGGAGGGCCGAGTCTGTCGGCTCCGGACTGTGGGCCGTCTCTGTCGGCTCCGGACTGTGGGCCGTCTCTGCTGGCTCCGGACTGTGGGCCGTCTCTGCTGGCTCCGGACTGTGGGCCATCTCTAGACGGGGCACTATCGCCGGAAGCTCTGGTCGGGGCACTGTCGCCGGACACTCTGGACGGGGCACTGTCGCCGGACACTCTGGACGGGGCACTGTCGCCGAACACTCTGGATGCGGCACTGTCGCCGGACACTCTGGACGCGGCACTGTCGCCGGACACTCTGGACGCGGCACTGTTGCCGGACACTGTGGACGGGGCACTGTTGCCGGAAGCTCTGTACGGGGCACTGTTGCCGGAAGCTCTGGACGGGGACTGCGCACTGTAGGCCTGATGCGTGGGGCTGGCTTAGGAGGCGCCAGACTAGGGACACGCACCACAGGGCTAGTGCGAGGAGCAGGAGCAGGACGAGCTGGACTGGGCTGATGCACTGGAGGACTGGTGCGTGGGGTTGGTACTGGAGGTACCAGACTGGAGACACTCACCCCAAGGCTAGTGCGAGGAGCGGGAACAGGACGTACTAGACTGGGCTGACGCACTGGAGGCCTGGTGCGTGGTGCTGGCTTTGGAGGCGCCAGACCAGAGACACGCACCTCAGGGCTAGTGCGAGGAGCAGGAACTGGATACACCGGGTCATGAGTAGGCACTGGAGGTCTGGAGCGCACCTCCTGCACAACCCGTCCTGGCTGGATGGTAATAGTAGCCCTGCACGAGCGGAGTGCTGGCACAGGGCGAACTGGGCTGTGCAGAGGCCTGATGGCTGCCGTGCGTAGAGCAGGCGTAGGGTAGCCTGGGAGGCGCACTTGTGGCCAGATATGCTGCGCAGGCATCCTCCTTCCAGGCTGGATGCCCACTCTAGCACGGCACTTGCGAGGGTGTGGGATCGCTCGCACCGGACTGTGCGTGCGCATGGGCGAGATCGTGCGTACTTCCGCATACATCGGTGCTCTCCTCTCCACACGCTCCCCATAATAAGCACGGGGAGTTGGCTTAGGGCTCACCCTTGGCCCAGCCAAACTACCCGTGTACCCCCACCAAAAAAAAATATTGGGGGTGCCTCTCAGGCTTCCTTGCTAGCCGTGTCCCAGCATAGCGTTCTCTGTCCTCTCCAGCCTTCCTCCATGGTCCTTCTCCCGCTAGTATCTGCTCCCAAGTCCAAAACTCCTTATAACTCTGCTGCTGCTCCTTCCTCCGCTGCTTGGTCCGTTTGTGGTGGGTAGTTCGGCCACGGGCGTCGTAAGGATTGGACCAAAATGCAGCGGGAGTGTGTATACTCATCTTCTTTTTATTAGGCAGAAAGAAGGAAAACCAAAACAAAACACACGTATACAAAAACAATGACGATAAACAGTCCTGTAAGGCTTACAGCTATACAAGAACAACTACCCACAAAAACCCCATGATAAACACCCCTACTAAATAGGACCTTCAATTAGAGGCAACGAGGAACAGCTGCCTCCAATTGAAGGTCAAAACAATAAACTCGACATAGAAATAGCGAAAATAGAAAATAGAACATAGAAATACAAAACATAGAACACAACCCAAAAACCCAGACAAAACAAACACACCCCTGCCACGTCCTGACCAAACTACAATAACAAATAACCCCTTATACTGGTCAGGACGTGACAATATTATTGTATAATATTATTATGTTATATATAGACTTACTGTATGTGATCTCTGATATAATCTAATTAACATGAACAGAAAAATAAACCTACTTGACAAATATCAGGCATTGTATATGGATGGTACTCTACTCGGCCTCTGTGGAAATACCCTATTATGACGCTTCATAGAGAACAGTTCAAACTGGATAGAAATCAAAGAGAAAGTGTGAAACTTACTGTAATCTGACCACAGTGTAACTTGATTCAATTAAACTGAAATGAAGACCTTTATTCTGGTGCATAGGCTACTCATGTTTTATTGCCTATTTTTCACCAGTGTGCTGTAGATTCCTTCCTATATTCCTAGCTTCATCACTAAACATGTTTTCAAATGCAGTACTACACTTGTTTTAATAGATTTAGATGAATAAACAGATTTTACTCATTGAAATCTATTTGTATGAAACTATCAACATTGGGAGGGAACAAAACACTCAGGGGCACGTTGGATCTTTGATGATTTTATGAGATAAACACCCACATGAGACAAGATAGAATTATCCTTATTAAACTTAATGCATTTTAAGGTTCAAAGCCGGGAGCTGAACAAAACATTACCAGGGACTTGGTGCCTGTTAACATATTTGAAGGGGGCTGTTGTGAACTTCTTTCCTTGTTCACCATATTGTCCTGGGAGGAGCGGGCCTTAATTAAACGATATTGAACCTGACTGAGGCCTGCATCCCAAATTGCATCCCATTTCCTGTATAGAGCACTACTTTTGACCAGGGCCCATTTGAACAATGGAAAAAGGCTCTGATCAAAAGTAGTGCACTATATAGGGAATAGGGTGTCATTTAAGACGACTAATGGGTAATGTAGGTTGATATAATAAGGGCTGATCACTACATAGCGTAGCGGGGGCTAAGAGCCTCTGCTTTTCGTGCACTGTGTGTACACAGCTCACAACTGTCTTATTAACAGTGAGTTTATAACAGTAAAAAACCCTTTCGTCATAAAGCACTTTCAACCTCATTTACTACACAGTATGTTGTGTTAAGTCCATTTGGATTTGTGTGTTTTGTTTTCCGTTTGAACATCTTGACCATAGTCAGTGTAAATATGTGTTGCTTTAGGCAAAACACATAGAATATACTGCTGTGATTAAGAGTTTTATGACCAGTGAAATGTGATTAAAATGAGCGTTATTATACCGTATAACAGTCTAACAGAAGGAGGATTAACTTTCAAACGGAGACAGTTATAGTAATGTCAAGATGATGCACAGACATACAGTAGGAGTTTCCATTCAATAATATATTATTGTCAGAATTATAACATTGTGGTTTCCAAAATCATAATGTTTTGTTTCCTTCTTTCATTTAAAGATATTTACATTTTGGAGAAGAACGGGTTACAGAAAGTTAGTAGAACCTTTTTTCTGTATAACCTTATATTTTGGCAATGGGGGCTACATTTTTAGCCAAGAGGAAGCTACATCTTTTGCCAGGAGGAAGCAGAGTTTGAGACCATAAAGTCTGGTTGACTCAGATAGGCGGAGAAGAGGAGTGATTGCGCTCGGACGGAAAAAGAGAGAATGCTTTCAGTGGTGTGTGTGTTTGAGTAGGGAGGATGCTCTCAGTGGTTTGGCTGTGATGGAGCCTTCTTCTGCCCGTGATCGTTCCAGTTTCCACATGAATTCTTCTCCTCAGCCCCAGTCTAACCTAGACCAATTCAGTCCTGTGGTGCTTCCTTTACTGGCTTGTAGACAACACAACACTTTGACTCCACCCAAATAAAAGTCACTTCAACAGTGGGCCATGCACTGCCTTGCATGCACAACCTCATCCATCATGCATTTCAAGTTACAGGTTTAAGATGAGTACAGAATTATTTGTCCAAGTACACTGCAAAATCGAATTACCGTTGAATTAGTAATCTGAAAGTAATACATTTCCAACCACTGGCACCTGACTCAAAACGTGTATTTTTGCTGGTTCTACAAACAATCAACATGTCACAAAATTTAAACCACCCTAGTTACTGTAAGTGTTACATGTTTCTCCTTAGGTGACCTTGGTAAGACAAAGATATAAGTTACAGGAAGCCCTGTGAGTGGCAGGGCAATAGAAACAAACTGCAGTAGGGAAAAATACACCTCTGCATAATCATGCCACATGATACTTCCAAGTAGCTGAAAACACCACAGAAAATGAATGGGGCCAACAGGGTCTGTTGCCATGGGTTTTTGCATCTCTAGGCAACTGCCTGATTATGATAAACGGTATTGACACAGTGCATGGAGGCAGGAAAAAAGGGAATCATAGATGGTAAACATTCCCAGATTAACATTTTAAAATAGCATCTTGAGAGCAGCAAAGTGCACCATGGGAGAAAAGACAAAATATGAAGGAGAACAAATAAGAAAAAAGAAAACTGCTTCCATGAAATTATGAACAACCAGCTGTGGAAAAAAGTAGGCAATAAAGTGTCTGCCACTCCCTTCCTCTCTCTCTTTCCCCTTGTCAATTTGCCTTGTCTCAAAGTTTTCACTGTCAACAAAAAAGCGTCCTTAGCTTTCTTCTCTCGATCACTAATGCACTAATCACTAACGCATGTACACTGAACAAAAATATAAACGCAACATGTAAAATGTTGGTCCCGTGTTTCATGAGCTGAAATAAAAGAAGCAAGAAAAAAAAAAGCTTATTTCTCAAAAATGTTGTGCACAAATTTGTTTACAACACTGGTAGTGAGCATTTTTCCTTTGCCAAGATAATGCATCCACCTGACAGGTGTGGCATATCAAGAAGCTGATTAAACGGCATGATCATTACACAGGTGCACCTTGCGCTGGAGACAATAAAATGCCACTCTGAAATGTGCAGTTTTGTCACAAAACACAATGCCACAGATGTCTCAAGTTTTGAGGGAGAGCGCAAATGGCATGATGACTGCAGGAATGTCCACCAGCACTGTTGCCAGAGAATTGAATGTTAATTTCTTTACCAATGTAATTTTACAGAATTTGGCAATATGCCCAACCGGCTTCACAACCGCAGACCATGTGTAACCGCACCAGCCCAGGCTTCCACATCCGGCTTCTTGACCTGAGGGATCGTCTGAGACCAGCCACCTGGACACCTGATGAAACTGTGGGTTTGCACAAACAAAGAATTTCTCCAAAAATTCGTCATCCTCACCAGGGTCTTGACCTGACTGCAGTTTGGCGTCGTAACCAATTTCAGTGGGCATATGCTCACCGTCGATGGCCATTGGCAGACTGGAGACGTGTGCTCTTCACGGATGAATCCCGGTTTCAACTGTACAGGGCAGATGGCAAACAGCGTGCATGGCATTAGCTGATGTCAACGTTGTGAACAGAGTGTCCCATGGTGGCGCTGGGGTTATGGTATAGGCAGGCATAAGCTATGGACAACGAACACAATTGCATTTTTCAATGGCAATTTGAATGCACAGAGATACTGTGACGAGATCCTAAGGGACCATTGTCCTTTCATTCATCTGCCGCCATCAACTCATGTTTCAGCATGATAATGCACATCCCTGTGTCACAAGGATCTGTACACAATTCCTGGAAGCTGAAAATGTCCCAGTTCTTCCATGACCTGCAAACTCACCAGACATGTCACCCATTGACCATGTTTGGGATTCTCTATATTGACGTGTACGACAGTGTGCCCCAGTTCCAGCAAATATCCAGCAACTTCGAACAGCCACTGAAGGGGAGTGGGACAACATTCCACCGGCTACAATCAACAGCCTGATCAACTCTATGTCAAGTGTGCATGAGAATAATGGTGATTACACCAGATACTGACTTGTTTTCTGATCCACACCTTTTTTTTAAGTAACTGTGACCAACAGTCATGTGAATCCATAGATTAGGGCCTAATTAATTTATTGATATGAGCTGTAACTCAGTAAAATCATTTAAATTGTTTCATGTTGCGCTCATGTTTTTGTTGAACCCTTCTGAAATGTTAGGACCTTGTCAAGCTGTAGTAACCAACAAAAAAACACAATTGACAATGATTTCTGTGTCATTTGGAGGAATGAAAATTAATCTAACTTTTGTACACTAGTGCGGCGACTAAGCAAAAATACTCAATTGTGCATTTCGCGATAAAAGCACCAACGTTGGCACAGAGGTAAATGCAAGTAGCCTGAAAAGATGTAGCCACCCCAGATTTGGCCCCTGGGGGGCATTGCAGTCACTATAACAAAAAAATAACTAAGGAATTGAAATGCATAATTTGCCTTAAATCAATATATCTGGCGAGAGTCTCATCTTTGAGATTCAATTGGAACTGAGCTGATAGCTCATAGCATTCGAAAGTTAGATCTACAAGTCTGATGGCACCGGTGCCCATATCACCCATATTGGAAGGCATCTTTGGTCGTATGTCAGATTAGCTCAATCACCAATATCTCAGCCTCTAAGTATTACAGAAAAACAACATTTTGAATAAATAACAGACATGCTCATGAAAATAATTTGATCAAAATAACTGTTAGAAATGTAAAAGAAAAACATACAAAAACATGTTTTTTTACATCAAATTTGACTATAAATGTGTGAAGTTTTTTTTAAATCTGCTTATTTTGGAGAATTTAAACCATTTACTTGTTTTATAAAAGGTTAACTAGAGTCAATGTCCGTGCCCCCAAGAAAACAGAATTAGCATGATACAAAAAAAGTCATTTTACATGAGCTGCGTCTCAATCCACCGATGGCCTTCCACATCTGCGCTGGAAGGTGGCCGAGCTACAGTGGTGTAGATGTAAGATCTTTCTTATATCTCTCAGATATAGGACAGACACTTCAAAACAAACTTCCTTTTGATGTATTTTTTGACTGTCTGTTTTTCCATGTATGAATCTGTTATTCAATATGTTTCTATGGGCTAATAACAGTAAGGCAAACTTCTATGTTTCATCAAATATTTTCTTTATATATGTTTTTGATACCTAAAGTGGTCCTAAAATTCTAAATACAATATCTAAATGATCCTTGGTATGACCAGCTTAAAACAATTCCACATGTTAGGAGCCCCCCTCGTAATTTCAAATAAGCAAAAAAGTGTGATGAGTCTGCACTGAAAAATACGTAGCATAAAGCTTACTTCCTTTTTCATTTTTTAAATTAATTTCACTGCATCAGAGATAGTGTACACAGACATTTCAGCTTTGCAGCCTTCTTCAGTGTGTAGGTACATGTTTTTTGTAATTCAAAACAGCATTTATGGGGAACTGGTTAGCAGCAGGTGCTTCTAATCAGGATAGATATTTTTTTTTACATCTCAGTCGACCAGACAGGTCATACAGGCCCTAGTTTTGTCGCACCTGGACTACTTCCCAGTTATTTGGTCATGTGCGGCAAAGTGGGATATACAGTGAGCTCCAAAAGTATTGGGACAGTGATAATTTTGTTGTTGTTTTGGCTCTGTACTCCAGCACTTTGGATTTCAAATTATTTGATGACTATGAGGTTAAAGTGCAGACTGTCATCTTTAATTTGAGCAAATTTTCATCCATCCACCGTTTAGAAATTGCAGCACTTTTTGTACGTAGTCCCTCAATTTTAAGAACCGAAAGTGCAGTATTGAGACAAATTCACGTATACATATGTGTATTAATGTAGTCAAAAGTTCTGTATTTGGTCCCATATTCCTAGCGCTCAATGACTACATCAAGCTTGTGACTCTACAAACTTGTTAGATGCATTTGCTGTTTGTTTTGGTTCTGTTTCAGATTATTTTGTACCCAATAGAAATTAATGGTAAATAATGTATTGTGTCATTTCGGAGTCATTTTTATTGTAAATAAGTATAGAATATGTTTCTAAACACTTCTACGTAATGTGGATGCTACCATGATTAATGATAGGCCTAAATGAATCGTGAATAATGATGAGTGAGAAAGTTACAGACGCACAAATATCATACCCTCCCAAATAAATGCTAACCTCCCCTGCTATTGTAATGGTGAGAGGTTAGCATGTCTTTGAGGTATGATATTTGTGTGTCTGTAACTTCCTCACTCATCGTTATTCATGACATACTGTACATCAGATTTCACTAACATGTTTGATAGATTTCTTTATCGTTCATAGTTAAATAAGTGTGGATGCTGAAAGTCAGAATTTAACGAGGTGTCTGATGATAGTATAAGCCAGTGACTTGATGCTTAAGACTTGATGCTTTTACAGCTATCATTGAAAGTAAGTAAATCGAAAAATGAAATAAGCTTTACTGCTACTCCTTTTTGAGTGCGGACCATCACTCTTTTTTGCTTCCAAAACTTTCAGAAAATATAAACTGTTACTGCTTGATAAACAATGTCTCTTTGAAATCATTACCAAATTGGGGTCAGAGAGAGAGCAACCATGTTTCTACTCAACTGCTTTCCGTCTAAAAATGTTTTTGTCACGCTCTGACCTAGAGAGCTGCTTTTTCTCTAACTAGTTAGGTCAGGTTGTGATAGAGGGTGGGCATTCTATGTTTGCATTTCTATGTTTTGGCAGGGTATGGTTTCCAATTGGAGGCAGCTGTCTATCATTGTCTCTGATTGGAAGCCAAACTTAGGCAGCCTTTTTTCCTTTAGTTTTCGTGGTTAGTTGCTTTCTGTTTAGTTTGTAAACCTGACGGAACTGTTGGCTGTCATTTTGTTATTTTGTCTAGTGTTCGTTTTCCATTAAAGTATATCACGATGAGCACTCTACACGCTGCGCCTTGGTCTCCTCTATACGACGCCTGTGACACCCAAATCACCATCAAGTTGATTCCAACCACAGAAACGTTCCATCATAATGATGGAATTGCACAACCTCTCCCCATAAGTGTTCTCATCCCTAACACACAAATACCCAACTCAAATCCACACACTCAAAATTACAATATCCCACCAACAAACCATGTGAGTGTATCTGGATGGAGTGTGCTGTTGTAAAACTGTTGTCCTTCAAATGCCACCATACTCTAGTAAATATATTTGTTCAGATATTTTGTAAATTATGTTTGTTTAATTCTTAATTTATAATTTCTGAATCCAAATCTCGGCTTGGCCACCGGATCTAGAGACTATAGTAACATTTTCAGTGTTATACAGTAGATAATACAATCACTAAACATTATTTTCCTGTCTCTCTTCTTCCCAGATCTTACAGGATGAACAAAGAGTACACCGAGGTCAGTCCCTCTGATCCCTCCGTCAACGCCAACACCACCACCCTGTCCGCAGTGAAGGCCGAGATCGACTACAAGCACAAGAAGTGCCGCTACGTCCGCAAAGATGGCAAGTGCAATGTCCTGTTCCGCCATGTTCCTGAGGAGTGGCTCATGTACGTCACCGACATCTTCACCACGCTGGTGGAGATCAGATGGCGCGTCATGTTCCTCATCTTCGCCCTCTCCTACATCTTCTCCTGGCTCTTCTTCGGCATCATCTATTGGGTGATTGCCATGGCTAACGGCGACATGAAGGACCCTACCAACGCCCCCTGTGTGTACGAGGTGAGGGACTTCACCGGGGCTTTCCTCTTCTCACTGGAGACCCAGACCACAATCGGTTATGGTTTTAGAGGGATGTCGGAGAACTGCATGGTGGCGATCATTGTTGTGACTGTGCAGGACGTCATCAGCTGTTTTATTGACACATTTGTCATCGGTATCGCTGTGGCGAAGATGGCATCGGCACGGAAACGGGCGCAGACGGTGGGCTTCAGCAACTGCGCCGTTATTAACTTGCAAAATGGGCAGTTGTGCCTGTCTTGGAGGATTGGGGACTTCCGCCGGCACCACATGGTGGAGGGGAAGGCTCGCGCCCAAATCTTCCGCCCCAACATGCACGCCACGGGCAGGGAAGATGTCAACTACAAGGACCTGGAAATCAAACAGAGTGATTTAATTTTAGCGATACCAACCACCATCTTCCATGTTATTGAGCCAAGTAGTCCACTCTACCGCATGAGCCTAGAGGAGCTTCGGAAAGATGACTTTGAGTTGGTGGTGTCCTTCACCTACACAGACGACTCGACGGGCATCCTGCACCAGACCCGCACCTCCTACACGCCCGACGAGATCCACTGGGGACATCTGTTCCAAGAGATGCTGAATGTAAACCGGAGGTACTACAAGGTAGACTACTCCATGTTCCACCACACTGCTAAGGTCCTGGTTCCGGAGGTCAGTGCAGAGGAGTACGAGCAAATGAAGCTTGGGTGTTACCCACGCCACTCGCCGCGCCCCAAGCGCCCATGCATTAATCGCAAACCCCCGACTGTGACTGTAGAACTGGTGAATGGCACCCCAGAACCAGAGGAACATGTAGCCACGGTTGCCACTATTGCAGCAGTTTGCGAGGATCACGGACATTTGTGTCTTACAAGGAACCCCGTTCTGACATAGATGTTCTACTGATATGATGATGCCTACACAGTGATCAATGGCCATTCAGAAACATATGAATTCATGGACAATTTGATAATCTCTTCACAGGCAACAGTAAGAGCAGGCTGTGTTCTTAGTGGATTTTTTTGCAGGAAGTGTTGCTTGCTAAGTTTTTTTGTCAAACTTAGTATCTATGGTGGAGTCACAATATAATAGGAACAATTATACAATGTCTGCTCCTCAATATGATAGATAGGCTACTGAAATCAAAGAGATACAGAAAATGAATAAAAATAAGATAATCGTGATTTTTATGGAGAGGTTATGGTAACTTTATACTGTCATCTACAACAGAAAGTACCATATAGAGATTCATTTATTTTCAGAAAATGTTTTGAGGTGTGAGAAAAAATGCTGTTTTATTTTGTGAGTGCTTTGTAAAATATGTACAGTGCCTTCAGAAGTACCCCTTGACTTATTTCACATTTTGTTACAGCCTGAATACAAAATGGATTAAATATTTTTTTCTCACCCATCTACACACAATACCCCATAATGACAAAGTGAAAGCATGTATTTAGAAATGATTGCAACTTTATTTAAAATGAAATACAAAAATATCAAATTTACATAAGTATTCCCACTCCTGAGTCAATACATGCTAGAATCACCTTTGGCTGCGATTACAACTGTGATTCTTTCTGGGTAAGACTCTAAGAGCTTTGCATACCTTATTGTACAATATTTGCACATTATTCTTTTTAAAATTCTTCAAACTCTGTCAAGTTGGTTGTTGATCATTGCTACACAGCCATTTTCAAATCTTGCCATAGATTTGCAAGCCGATTTAAGTCCAAACTGTAACTTTGCTAAACAGGAACATTCATTGTTGTCTTGGTAAGCAACTCCAGTGTATATTTGGCTGTGTTTTAGGTTATTGTCCTGCTGAAAGGTGAATTTGTCCCCCAGTGTCTGCTGGAAAGCAGACTGAACCAGGTTTTCCTCTAGGATTTTGCTGGTGCTTAGCTCTATTCCGTTAATTTTTATCCTAAAAAACTCCCTAGTCCTTGCCGATGACAAGCATACCCATAACATGATGCAACCACCAACAAGCTTGAAAATATGAAGAGTGGTACTCAGTGATGTGTTGTGTTGGATTTGTTGAAACATAATGCTTTATATTCAGGACATAAAGTAAATTTCTTTGCCACATTTTTTACAACTTTAGTGCCTTATTGCAAACAGTATGTATGATTTGAAATTGTTGTATTCTGTACAGGCTTTCTTCTTTTCACACTGTCATTTAGATTAGTATTGTGCAGTAACTACAATGTTGTTGATCCATCCTCAGTTTTCTCCTATCACAGCCATTTAAATCTGTTTTAAAGTCAGCATTGGCCTCATGGTGAAATCCCTGAGCGGTTTCCTTCCTCTCTGGCAACTGAGTTAGGAAGGACGTTGTATCTTTGTAGTGACCGGGTGTATTGATATATCATCCAAAGTGTAATTAATAACTTCACCATGCTCAAAGGGATATTCAATGTCTGCTTTTTGTATTTTTACCCATCTACCAATAGATGCCCTTATTTGCGAGGCATTTGAAAACCTTCCTGGTCTTTGAGGTGGTCATTCAGAAATCATGTTAGACACTATTATTGCACACAGAGTGAGTCCATGCAACATATTATGTGACTTGTTAAGGAACTTTTTTACTCCTGAACTTAGTTAGGCTTGCTGCAACAAAGGGGTTGAATACTTTTGGACTCAAGACATTTCAGCTTTTAATTTTTTATTAATTTGTAAAAATGTCTAAAAACATAATTCCACTTTGACTTTATGGGGTATTGTGTGTAGTGACACAAAATCTCAATTTAATCCATTTTAAATTCAGACTGTAACAGAAAATGTGGAACAAGTCAAGGGGTGTGAATACTTTCTGACGGCACTGTATGTGAGTATGTTGAACACAATGATGTACCAACACATTACAGAAATGTTGAGCACAGTAGAATGAAGTGTTTTGCTTGTTGTGTGGTTCGTTTAAAACATGATACTTTTGCACACACGTTGTGTTCAATACACATTTACATATGTTGCTTTTATAAACTGATCATTAAAATGATTCACTGCACAGCAAATTGGCCAGTGTTAATTAGTGTTGATTTTTCAATGTAACATTTCTAGTGTTGATTCAGGAATTAAATTAACTCCGTAAGAGTTCAAATAAAACTCAGTGGTGTAAAATAATCCCAGTGTTTGTGTTAATAACCAGAGTTGAACCAAAACCACATCCATCATTATAATATTTACCATCATGCCCTATTGCAGGTTGATTTTTAGAATTGTTTGTTTCAATATCTATGTTTGTGCATGTACATTGATTGATTAATTTATCTTATACTACTCAAATATAAATAACATACATTTTTTAAAACTAATTCAATCTGTAACTTAGATTTATTACACATGTTACTGAAATGGTTGTTCCAGTTTAGATGCTTTAGGTAGTCTCATACTGTAGCTCAGTCTTCTCAACCCTGGCAGTCATTCTGAATGCGGGTTGCAGGTGAATAAAAATGGGATATCCCCACTCTGGCTGGCTTGAAATTTGTACGCCAGCATAAGGTGACATGTAGGCCTGATGTGGACTGTAAACCATGAGTTTCAGGCCACTGTATTAGGGTAAAACTAGGCTCTCCAAATAAGGCTCTATGAAATATGTATTGTCTTAAAAAATGTATTTGAATGATAACTTATTTGCTTAGGATGTCACTTGGTGAAAGCCACAGGACTAAAAATGAATGAATGCAACAACCATGTCTCTGTCACTAACAAATATAGAAATGGATGGTAAACTCTACATTTCACTCAAAAGGCACACTGGAATATATGCAAATATATGGGCGGCAGGTAGCCTAGTGGTTAGAGCTTTCGACTAGTAACCAAAAGGTTGCAAGATTGAATCCCTGAGCTAACAAGGTAAAAATCTGTCGTTCTGCCCCTGAACAAGGCAGTTAACCCACTGTTCCTAGGCCGTCATTGAAAATAAGAATTTGTTCTTAAATAACTTGCCTAGTTAAATAAAGGTAAAATTAACAATTACAAATAAATAAGGCTTTACACTAAGCCGTGTGGTAATTTAACACTGGAAATTGTGGACCTGTATAGACTCTGGAACATTGTTAAATTGAACACTCTCTATTTTAATTTTTACTAGATTTTTACTAGATTAATTTTTACTAGATGTAGATGCACTGAAGGTGAGGGTGTTTTGTTGTTGGTAGTTTCATCATTGACAAATCAATCATCAGTGTATCATGAGTGACTAAATGTATTTCCTTGAATATGCAGAAAGTAGTAATAGTCATGACTCATGTTACCTTGTCTCTTAATACGTTACTGAAATATCATCAGTATTATTTAACTTGGAATTGAATGGGTACATTTCTATTTAGAGACATATTGTGGTCACTGTGGTGTTAGTCTGGCATGCTTCTTTCCACTGGACCCACACTGCAGCCCAATACCCTGAAGCACAATACCTGGCATGTACAGTACCCACCTCCGTGTCATTGGTGGCAGTGCAGAACCTGGCATCTGATGAATCTGGTCCATGTCTGTAAGAACAAAGGCGAGGAATGACAAGGGAACTTTGATGTGAAGGAAGCAGATCACACTGTCTCTGTATGTGCCTTTCAGTTGCTTTGATTTTACAGGAATGTTTAAAGCCATAATGTCATTAAGGTAGTATAATATTTTTTTAGAGGATAATAAATCTAGCAACAAAACTATAATATTGCCCAAGATATACAAAACATGTGGTGTAACATCTAAAGCAGTTACTGTAACTACACTGTCATGATTGCTCATATTCAGCAAGCTGAACATTGAGATTGATAGGCCTACTTACCCAATATCTTCTTTAAGTCATAGGACAATCATATGAGAGGTCATAAGGCACAAACATGGACACAGATACGGCACCATGTCAATATAGAGTGAATGCAAGTTGATGGACATCTCTCCATGTTTCTCACTCATACTTCCTCCCCACAGCGTCACAGGAGAGCTCATGTGGGGACCAATCATGTTCCAATATCAGTCTCGTGCTCTCCACCTTGTGGCCCCGAGCTGCATGACTATTTTTCTGACTCCTGTAGTTGTAAATTGTGCATGAAAAGCAAACATACGCTGAGTGCCGATGGCCAACTCAGAACTCACACAGCAAGTTCGGGTAGCTAAATATATGACCTGCTATTAATAGAGCCACTGACATATAGCACAAATAAACAGTTCAGTATGTGCAGAAAAGGAGGTAGGATATGGGTCAGAGCTTATCATTAGTAAGCATCCTGCTCTCATGGCATCCAACTGAAACAGCTGTGGAGCAAGACAGACAGATCTTGACCTAAAATGAAACTTTTGAGGCATAAACATCCTCAGAACTTTTATAGTGGAGGAAGATAACCCAAATATAACATTGGAAGTTAGAACAACTTTTTCCTACTAAATACATTTGCATTTTACCATAGGCTCTAGATACCATGGACATATCCTAGATAAACAGATCGAGAATAATGTATATTTAAGTATATTTTATTGAGAGGGGCAAATTTAGGGGAATGTCTTCAGATGGGATAATGTGAAGCAGCAGGCAAATAGATAAACTGTTTCAACTTGTGTATAGGTAATGGGCACTTTTGAAGCCAACAGTGCATAAAAAGTTTGATTCATTCTTTTAATTTCTCTTTATTCTTTGACTGTAGCCTAACATTATTGCCTGAACATTGTAGAACATTTAGGAGAGTTTTATAAGTTGTCCCGGCGGAGGGGTTTAGACTATAAAAAGATACCTTTTGGGTGAAAATATGTTCCTGTGTTCTGCCTAAAATGAACCCACCATCCCCGGCAACCCTAAAATGAATAATCGATCATCAATATTAATTAAGCACGACCGTCCTTATCCAAACCCCTGACATGTCTCCCCAAACACCACTTTCAGTCTGTAGTCTATGGAATTTCTCACACGTTTCAAACAGCAGTGTAAATGTATCAACCGACAATATGAGCGCGTTTTCGTCTCTGTAATACTATTGGCTGGGTATGGACCAGAAGGCGGAGCATGCCGGTATACGCTATTTAAATTGCTCTGGCGAACTATTTGCGAACCACATTATCAAGACCAGTCATTTTAGTGACATGAGGGACTGTCGGTTAACGCTGTCATCATAACAAGGCAACTACTTAAAAACAGAAACAAACGGTTTGAAAAGTGTGGATACCAGAGAACATAACTTCTGGAATATAATTTAAACTGTCCGTTGATCCGGTCTACAAATGAGAAACTGGTAGGTTTAAAAACCTCTTTCTAGCAATTCGTATCAAACTTTTGGGGAAGTTGATGATGCTGAATGTTTGACATGGAAGAATACTGGAGTCTATTACATAACTATTAGCCAACTCAATAGACTCCGTTTTATTTTATTTGATCTCTAGGCCTATTTGAAAAGCGTGGAACAGTGGCACTTCAATGGATGCGCGGCGCAGGAGAGTAGGGATACGGGCGATTTACACGACAAAGTCATACCTACTGTGGCTGATGGCTTGCAGAGAATATAACTGCTATTCATCATTGTTTATGAATTTAAATCATTTGATCAAACTATTTAAACCCAGCATAATACGTTAAATGCGATAAACATGTCATGTTTATGCGTGGGCTGATTCATACATGTATGATGCAATAGGCTACACTTCTTGCAAATATATACAAAACAAACATTTTACATTTGCCATGCAATCATTGTAAGTCATAGGCCCTATATTATCCATGTAAACATATATGCTTGCAGGCCTACAGTTATAACTTGTCTGAATTGAATGTTTGAAAGACACAGTTGGTTCCCATTTTTTTTAGGCCGCACCTGTTCGTATTTGTAGATGGCATTTGCCTTATTTTGAGTGCAGCTTGGAGCCTGGCTGTGGAGACATATTTTATTGTATGTTAAAATGTTAGTCGTAAATTAAACATTGTAAAATAAGTGTTTTTTGTGTGTGTGGCTGCAGAGGTATAGTAGCACTGTAACAATTGCAAGACCATCCCTATGCACTCGTGAACAACTGTGCGCTGGCAGTAGGTCAGGGTTACCGTAAATTCTGTCAATTCTGTTTCTGCAGAAAAACTTAAACCATGACATTGTTTCCAGTGAATGTTGGCACTATATATACATATCTCAGATTAGGCCAGTCCATGAGTACTGTGATTCAATTTTCCACAGAGCATAATTATCCCACTGATCAAAAAGGGTCTGTAATAATAGAATAATAGACAGTTATACTTTTCTATTCTGTTATCATGGTCCCATAGAAACATATAGGAATATCGCTGTTTAGTATCTATTGATCTTCCTAAAAGCAACACAAAATGTAGGATCTTCTCAAACCACAAAATCTAAATTAACAAAGGAAACAAAACAGCCTTATCTATTCAATTTCGACACTAAACTTCCTATTAATCAAGTACTGTGTAAACCAGACAATCATCCTAATTGATATTCATTGAGGAGAGGTTGTAATGCTGACTGACTTTGCATGTCTTATTACTGATTACTGCCAACAATGCAAACTTCCCCAAATAATGCCCACGTTTGATGACAGGAGTGCTCTTAATTCCACTCATCACCAACATGCTATTTGAGATCCAATTTAATAAGAGATTTTAGGACTAATTCTAGGAGCTGATACTGCAGATATCACACTTTAAAGATCGAATCCTTAATAGTGAAACGTCCATGTCCGTTTGTGATATAACAACAACAAAGGGGTTACTGCAAACAATGAACAATGTTTTTTTTCCCTCGAACAATCATTGCAAGCGTTATAGAACAGCAGCATATGTACTGCAATTTTTTTTCTCCTTGATGCACAACGCTCCCCACCTCTGCTTCGTCAACAAAAACAATAACAGCCATGGGGCGGACAGTGGTGCTGTTTCCCCTAGCGCGGATTACATCTTTAAACTTACTTAGAAACATTCAAATAAATATCTGAAGTCAGTCTACACACTACAGAAATGTTTGTAAATGAACTAAAGAGAGACTGCAGTCTAATCATAGCTACACATCTCTGATGTGTTTACTCTGAGTAAAAGTAATTATATTTGGGGATTTAAGTATTGCATGCAAGGGAACACAAAGAAAATATATATTTTCCTGATGCACTCATGTCCCTTTTCATCATTGACTCTCATATCATCAAATCTCCCAAAAGTCTTTACTAAATTCAATACATTTCTTGTAAATGGAAAAACCCCAACCAAACAAAACAAAAGTGTTCACAATGTCCGTTGCAACCATGGCTAGGACATGTATAACAGAGCAGACACAGGCAGGGCTCTCTTTTAATGAGTGGTGTTACAATAGTGCCAGAGTTAGAGCCCTCACAGGACAGCCATTTTGCTGCTGAGAGAAGATGAAGTCCCAGAGGACTCTGTGAGTCAACAAGTTACGTTGATGCCCTCAAATGCACTCATGAGCCAGAGAAAGATGGATACTGTGTACACTTTCATGTTCACATTTCCCCACTCAACGGGAAAGTCTCCACAAACATTTGTGTAGTCAAGTCACACAGCAAATGGAATAAATGGTATTTCTGTATCACTGACACCCCATTTAAAAACGCATCATTACTACCTGAAAACACCAAGCACCAAAACACGGTGCCAAAAGCCCTGGTCTGCCCTAGAAAGCCTTTGTAAATTACGATAGCCAAAACGGTCAAACAATAAAAATGTTGACGGCCGTTTTGGCCTGTAAAATTTGTTTATTATGATCAAGTTCAATCCACACCGTTAATTATTAAAACGTTTGCTACAAATCAAGATATTTAATTAAATGGTGATCCATTCTGACAACACTTGTTGTCACACAGGACCACATGCTGGCACAGACCAATCACAGGCTGGCAGGCTACGAGGAGAATGGTGCCCTCATGCACACTCTTTGCACGTGCACCTAAGGGGTTGTGATGTGCTTTCCCGATGGGAGCGCAGATTCAACGAGCCTGTCAAGTGGAGATGGAGGAGCTAACCAATGTCTATGGGGCTTCCGTTATTGACGCCGACGTCATCTAGCAGCGTTGAGTTGACTCTCAGGCATGATGAAAACGATCCTTAGCAATTTTTTTTGTTTTTGTTGGTGCCACTCAGCCCCATTCAGCCATATGGCGAGCTTCAAATTCAAATACTTCCGGCTTCATGAGCCGTCGGGAGTTTTCCATTGGAATACGCGGATGAAGTCAGTGCTAACAACATCTACTGGTTTTAATGGGTATGGTTGTGATTAGCAAGGTATGTGAAAATGGACATTAAGAATGCACCAGTGGGCAATGAGGCAGGAGGAGTGGTGCATGCACCGTGCAATGTGACAAACAGGCTAGTGTGGCCGTCTTCACGGTAGGGTTGTCACAATAAAAGTATTGCGATACTCAGAGGTATCGTGGCAAGGAAACAAAACATGAAGCGGACAACATTTCCTAAGGAAAATGTTCTAATAATGGAAACGAGAAGCCTTATGTTGTCAACCAGAATCACATGTTTATTTTCCAAGCTATAGCACACAATATGTTACCTACAGTAGCTTTCTTAAAGGACCAAATAGTTTTATCCATGGAAAATTAGGTATCATAGTATCGCGATACTGGTATTGTGACAACCCTACTGTCGTGACAACCCTACTTCACAGAGTGGAAGTGACGGGCCTGCTTGTAAAGCAATATTAAACCAATCATTCATTTTCTGCTTTAACAAGACTGTTATTTCCCCCTCCATGTTGCAACAAATGTGCTGGTAAATATAACATTTTGAAAGTGACGTGCATCCGACGATGATCAGTCATCAGTTAACAGTAACGTTAGGTCAAGAACTTGAAAAAACAGAGTCCAAAGAATCCCGTCCATGGGATCCCGTAGAAACACTGTAACCAACAATCCAACAAGAAATTATCTTGTCGACACTGTGGCCAACAAAAACAAATATGCTTTGTGAATGACCATCAGTGGGACCTTACTCCTATTACTCTGTGACCTCTCTCAGTGGAGAGTGGAAAAGCCAGCATCGGGGTTGAATACGGTTGTTATTTTGTCATAACTGAATGAAATATTGTTGGCTTGAGGAGACGTGCTTGTTCTTGCTCTTGGGTATACAGTATTTTATGGTATTCTCAGGCTGCACACACTACATGGTAATCGATGGGATAATGATATAATAATCCATGACAGTTGGTGACTCTTTCATGTACTGAGTTCAGATTGGAAGCTGTTTCCTTTAAATAAGGACATCGAGTTCATATTGCTTTTATCATGACTCGTATCATTACTAATAGATTTTTACCTCTGTGTCCGTTCTTTGACACCGTCAGTAAGTCTAACACCTTTCTCTCTATCTCTTTTACCCTCAGCATACGTCATTGCTGAGGTCCGGTCGCCCGATGAGAGAGCACTGATCAACTCATCATCCTCAGCCCTGCGGATACCAGAGGCCGTCGAGGACCGAGAGAGAGAGAGGCTTTGTCTCCTCCTCCCTCCGTCCCCCTGTCCGCCTCACTTCACCACCCCATTTCCTGCTTGAGTTGGTCCCCCTTAGCGTTTCAAAACTGTTTCTCCAACGCTTTTTCCAAAAACTCAGACTGTTTTCCAAAGCAGAAGCAGCGCCACAGCCCTCCCACCAGAACGAGGTGATGGGAAGTGTGCGAGCCAACCGCTACAGCATAGTGTCAACCGAGGAGCACAGCATGAAGTTGGCCACCGTGGCAGTGCCCAACGGGTACGGCAAGGGCAAGGTGCACACGAGGCACCAGCCCCAGAGCCGCTTTGTCAAGAAGGACGGTCACTGCAACGTGCAGTTCATCAATGTCTCTGAGAAGGGCCAGCGTTATCTCGCTGACATCTTTACGACCTGTGTGGACATCCGCTGGCGGTGGATGTTCGTCATCTTCTGCCTGGCGTTCCTCCTATCGTGGCTGTTCTTCGGCTGCGTCTTCTGGCTGGTCGCCATCTTCCACGGGGACCTGGAGAACGACACCCAGAAGTGCGTCTCCAACGTTAGTAGTTTTACCGCAGCCTTCCTCTTCTCCATCGAGACCCAGACGACCATCGGCTATGGCTACCGCTATGTAACCGACGAGTGTCCTGTGGCGGTCTTCATGGTGGTCTTCCAGAGTATTGTGGGCTGCATCATCGACGCCTTCATCATCGGCGCCGTCATGGCCAAGATGGCCAAGCCCAAGAAGAGGAACGAGACGCTGGTGTTCAGCCACAACGCTACAGTGGCCATGAGGGACAACAAGCTGTGTCTAATGTGGCGCGTGGGGAACCTGAGGAAAAGCCACCTGGTGGAGGCCCACGTTCGAGCACAGCTCCTCAAGTCGCGCACCACTGCTGAGGGGGAGTTCATCCCTCTGGACCAAGTGGACATCGACGTGGGCTTCGACAGCGGAGTCGACCGTATCTTCCTGGTGTCCCCCATCACCATCGTCCACGAGATCAGCGAGGACAGCCCATTCTATGACATGAGCAAGCAACAGCTGGAGACATCCGAGTTTGAGATTGTGGTGATCCTGGAAGGGATGGTGGAGGCCACGGCCATGACCACCCAGTGCCGCAGCTCCTACCTGGCCAGCGAGATCCTCTGGGGCCACCGCTTTGACCCGGTGCTCTTCGAGGAGAAGAGCTACTACAAGGTGGACTACTCTCGCTTTCATAAGACTTACGAGGTGCCCAGCACTCCGCTGTGCAGTGCCAGAGACCTGGCAGAGAAAAAATACATCCTGTCCAGCTCCAACTCCTTCTGTTACGAGAACGAGGTGGCGCTGGCTAACAAAGAGGAGACGGACGAGGGGAACGGGGGTAGCGTGGGCCCAGACGTAACTCACACAGACAATATCTCAGACTCTGCGCATCACCAGGCCACTGTGCCACTAGAGCCCAGGCCCCTGAGGCGAGAATCTGAAATATAACTGTGCAGAGACTTCAAACCACCTCACGGAGAATACGTTTCTGATTCTAGAATCACATCTTGTTGTTCTAAAAGGCACATTGAGCTGAGCTGGGCCTTGTGTAAAGGACAGATTCATGCCGACGGTACTGCTGTGGGAACGGGGTAGCCGGGGACTTGTATGTAATAGTTTCTTAAAACAATGTAATTGCATATTACAACAAAAACAGCACTATGAAATGTGCATAGATGAAGGAAAACGTTCTTGAACAATGGTTCCCACAAGAAAATGAAAAGTATACATCTCTTTAGCATCTATGGATAGACAGGAACATGCATCTATATAACATTGGAAGGGATGTTAGCTATAATGACCTGAAATTAGCAGGC
The DNA here is from genome assembly GCF_901001165.1 of Salmo trutta. NCBI lineage: Eukaryota > Metazoa > Chordata > Actinopteri > Salmoniformes > Salmonidae > Salmo > Salmo trutta. The sequence continues at coordinate 53,892,071 of NC_042974.1, read as the reverse complement.
ATGTCTCTGTGTATCTGTCCAGCGAATAATGAACAAGATGGTTTTAAGAACTATAGTTTTGATTTCTGTTCACTGCCCTTTAGTTGAAAAGAAAAATGCTGCTATATGCAAGTTTTCTACTTTCTCGTTTCAGAGGAACTGGGAAAAAACATACAAATATGTCCACCCATAGAGTAAGAGAGACATTTTGAAAGTTCTGCTCTTTCAGAGTGAAAACCAAATACGTTTTTATTTAGCTAATTTGCACTTTTTAATTGATCATGGGCAACCATCTCTAAAGTACTATAAAGTTATTTAATGTTTATCCAAACAATTAAGCTGCAGTTCAGCCCTTTTTCCTTATAATGAGATTGGAATTTATCACCAATTTTCCAGTGAATGCACAACTGATTTTGCCTTTGACTAGAGCCTGATGTTGCAGTGAACTGGGCGATCTTTGAAGGCTTTGGTGAATTGCATCAAAGGAAATGTAGCTCAATGTAGCTTTAACCTATTGGAGAAAATACTATGCAGCTGTTGTAAAATAGCAGAACAAATCCTTTAAAAAAAAACAACTAAATTATCAATTTGATACCTTTTTTATATGAACTACTACTTCAATACAGTACTTATCCAAAGCAGATATTTGAACCTGTATGTACTTTTGTTATTTGAGCTGGTCTCATAACAGACATACAACATAACATACTGTACATGTAAGGGCCGTTCAATGCTGGTCAATTCAATAGAAGCATGCCTGTTTTCTGTTTTGTGTGAAGGAAATGAGCAGGGTGCTATTAGTATTGACATTTAGCATGAGCATACAAATGTTCTCAAAAAGTGCTGCTACGTTGTTGCATTTTGTAGGGTTTGATAACAGAAGAAGCCAAAGAGTATTATTATCATCATAATAATTGTTGTGTGTCTCATCCATTTGTTAATGGTAGAAGTAGAGCATTTTTCGAAAGTAAAACAAAAATGTAGAGGAAATATTTATTTTCAAACACTCCTTTTAGAAGTGTTCATAGCACTTAATTAGAACTCATTCAGCATAAGACTTAATCAATCTCACTGTGATACAGTCATGATACGCAAAGTTATGTGGCTCTTATGATGAGAGGCTTTCAGTAAAGTGTTACCGTCATTTTCATATTCAAAGCCAAAGATATAAGCCAGACTAGACTAGATCAGCAACATGTTTTAACTGGGTTTTTTTTAGGTGTTAGCACATGCTCTGAAAATAACTCAAGTACAGTGTTACAATAGTTATTTTTCAGTAAAAAACATGTTTATGCAAAACAACAAAACATCAGTTTCGTCTTAGTACTTTAGTCGTTCACAATTCTGCCATCAAAAAAAGAGAATATCTTCTCCTAAAGTCTCTTTAAATAAGGAGACTATAAAATACAATGCATCTACCCCTCTATCATACCCTATCAATGTCTTTGCTGTTCATGAACGTGTACTTATATCCAGAGTATGCCTAAGGATTACCATGCCTTGATATCAAATATTATTTTATTTTTCATTTTAAGTTGTTTGTTGTTTTACTTAGGAATCTTGGATTGGAAAACATGGTTTAAACTAAGCCAACAGTACTGTAACCCAGGCATATTAATAAGATGTATTGAAAGCCTATAGAGTTTGCATTATGGCAAATCTATCTCCTATTTCTTTGACTGAAGGCCATTCGGCTACAATGTTCCTTTTCTTGTACATAGACCCCCCTCCCTCCCTGTTGCAGTAATTTTGTATCAGAGTCTTCCAGTTGTACTGCAAAACAATGGAATGTACAGATTTTATATTATTAATAATGTTATTATTATTATTGTACATGCTATTATTATATTGTTACTTTTTTCAATAAAACCTCAATGAATGATCAAATGATGTTGTGTTCATTGCCATTGTAATAATGATCATAATAATTTAAGATATTGACATACAGTAACACAGTAAACCACCAATGATTTAAAGTTACCTAAAAATCCGTAATTGAGGTCACATAAAAACAAAAGTATTATCTTCCATCAGGGAAATAATACGTTAAATATCTATCATCAGGCTTCTGGGGTTACTGTAGGGTGTTGTGAAAATCCCCCCTTATCTTCTGTCTAGTACTAAGGCAACAAGCCATTGAATAAACCAGACAAAGTTTGTGATATATTTATGAGAACATCTCAGTGTCCCTCTGAGAATATGAACAATCCTCATGACAGATATGTCTTTGCCAAATGGCCCCCTATCCCCTACATAATGCACTACTTTTTACCAGAGCTCTGCTCCATGGTCGAATGTAGTACACTATATAGGGAGTAGGGTGCCATTTGGGATGCAATATGGAAAAATACAGAATTGGCCAAGGGCCAGTGGATCAGCTCTGGTAGAGTCTGTTTTGAAGGGACCCTGTACATGTGCGTCAGAAGTCTTACCTTCTACAGTAGTGGTTTAGCTTGTGATACTAAGCAGCACCCCTGTCCTACGTCTTGTCGTCTTCCTAGAACGCATTAGGGATTATTATTAAACCAATAGGGATTAGCAGCACCCCTTTCTATTTCTCTTGCTGACACACTCCACCTACAGTATATCCATCTCTTTCAGTTTCTCTCGCTCTGACACACTCCACCTACAGTATATCCATCTCTTTCAGTTTCTCTCGCTCTGACACACTCCACCTACAGTATATCCATCTCTTTCAGTTTCTCTTGCTTCGACACACTTTCCCCGGCACTTTCCTGCTCTGTACATCGCTCATCTTGACTTCCAGTCCAATGTAATTGTATTGATCTTTGTGCTGCTCATAATGACTGTTCCAATTCTTCACAATTAGTCTATTATTCATTGCCACTCATCTATCTGTGGTTTCCAATCAACTTCAGCTACTGTAACTCCCCAGACCATGAGAATGGATTGCTGTATTTCAGGTATGACCAGAGTATGGTCAGACTTTGGCCTACTTTTCAATCCTCCGCGGTATCAAGTGTTTTTATCGCTGATTTATCTCTACATCCCGTCATTTACATGTATCTCAACTGTGACATTGAGTGCAAATTTGATTTTATTCTCCAAGATAAAAAACAAATATATATAATTTAAGTTTCTAATATAGTCCATTTCTTTCAATGATCTCTGCACAACAGACGGTCTTATAGTGTCAGGGAAATGTGCAATGATACATCTCAAGGTTAAGCGCACACAATTTCCATAGCAATCACAGAAACTTAATTCTGCCAGGCCCCACTGCACTTTCAAGCTGGCGTGCCCAAGGAGAAGGAGAGCAGATCTCATTGTAATGTTTACCAGTGCTATAATGCACACACTATACTTACAAAATATTTAAGACTCTATGGATTCTCAGGGACTATCTCTGACTCCACTTTTGTCCTCCCAAGTCACGTCAACCTTCCAAATGACAAAACAATCTGTCGAGGGAGGTGCTCTGGCACTGGCACTGGCACTGGCACTGGCACTGGCACAACCACATCCCTTGACTAGCAGACCAGACGCACCGGGCGGGCAGACTGAGGGATAGAAGGCACATGAGTGGCTACTGGTCACACTAGAAATACAAAGTAAGGACCCAACAAACCAATATTTCATTAGTGACAGATATTATGGTTAAACGGGAATCTATAGTAGTGCTCTAAATCACAGGTCTGCTCTGAAGACAAAATGAATGAGAGAAAAAAAACATTGTTTGACACTTTTTAACAGTGTCTTGTGTAATTCCCCTGTCATCATGTCACAAAGACAAAATCCAGTATTGGAAGAGAGGAAAAAGAAACGGATGACAATAACCCTCCACCCTTGCACGTGTGTTCAAGAGAAAAGAGGGATGATGGAGAAAAACAGGATAAAACCGAGCTCCATGGAAAATTCCTAAATTTACAGTTCATGAAGATTGACACTAATGTCAACTTCTGGAGTCTTGACTCTGGAGTCAGTGCTGTGGATGTGTGTGTGTGTGTTTGTGTTTGATGTATTCTGGCAGCTAAGTGATCTGATTCACTTCCTATCAAACTGGCAGAAGAGAGAGAAATGGAGTCAGATAATAACTCCAGTTCTGTTTTAAGAATCGACTCATTTGTCAAGAATGACTTGGTGGGCAAGGTGGGCGCCAAAAACACCAAGCCCACACCAAGCCCAGCACAGGCTAGCCCACACCAAGCCCAGCTACATCATAATGTAGAGGCGGGTTCTCATTCGAAAATTTGCGGGCGTGGTTTCAGCATATACTCCAATTCATGTTGTTAAGTGAAAAATAACAAAATGTAAAAACACCATTCAAGCCAATGAGCATTCCGAATGATCTTGGAATCTTCTTTTTTAGATATGACCTTGTAGCTCTAAGGTCACAAGCTATTTTTGTGTGAACATCTCTTGGAGTGTCGTTCCAGTTTAAGTGTTCTGTTGTGTGACGTCAAAAAACGATATAATAACAATAATTTAAAACCCAAAGTGGACTTGTGATGTTTGTTTGTTTCTTCAGATCAGAGGGAGCAGGCGCTAAAGTGGACTTGTGATCTTTGTTTGTTTCTTCAGATCAGAGGGAGCAGGCCCTAAAGTGGACTTGTGATGTTTGTTTGTTTCGTCAGATCAGAGGGAGCAGGCGCTAAAGTGGACTTGTGATGTTTGTTTGTTTCTTCAGATCAGCGGGAGCAGGCACTAAAGTGGACTTGTGATGTTGGTTTGTTTCTTCAGATCAGAGGGAGCAGGCGCTAAAGTGGACTTGTGATGTTTGTTGGTTTCTTCAGATCAGAGGGAGAAGGCACTCCGTGCGACGCAACTTGGGGAAATACCTGTTTCTTGTTTTGCTCTGTTGAAGGGAGTGATTTTTGTGGTAGCGTGTGTGGAGGAGGAGCAATTTAAGTTGAAATTCCTGGTGTTTGTGATGCCCGCCATTTGGTGCAACGCATATCCAGTGGGGAGCATGGTGAAACCGAGATAACACAGTCTATTATTTTGAGCTTTTATTCAGAGTCTCTACCTGACAAAGTAGTTCGAATATATGAGTTATGCTGTTAGAGATTTTGTACCGAATACACTGCGGTATTATAGGTGTCACGTTTATGGTCATGTCGCAGCAATGTGTAGGAGTAGATTCCAAGATGTGGGAAGTGTGCAGGAGGACATGGGACAGAGGAATGTGTAGTTTCAGTTGAAAAAGTTGTGTGTGTCAACTATATGGGTGCCCATGTTGTTGGAGATCGGAAGTGTCTGGTGCGAGAGAGGCAGGTTGAGGTGGCCAGGGTCAGAGTAGTGCAGAAGATGTCTTATGCTGAGGCAGTGAAGAAAGTAGAGGAGGGTGGATCAAAGGTGAGGGACTCTTAGAAGATCCCTGTGAATAGTAGATCTGTGCCAGAACAGAGGGATAGGCCAATGAATGATATATGTTTCAGTAAGGTTAGCTTCTTAGTGTTCATAGCAATGGCTATCAACTGTACTGCAGAGATGGAACGTAAGTCACAGAAAATAGATTTTGTGCTGGCAGCTGCAGAGAAGTACTTGGATGTACGATATTTGACTTCAGAAGGGTTACAGAGTGTATGGAGTGGTAGTGTTCGGTCCTCTCAGGCCGTTGGCTTGGGGTAGGATCAGATAGGGTTAAAGTAGTGGAATAAGGTGCTGGGTTTTAATATTGGATGCCAACCGCCGTTAAACTCCAATGAAGAGGATAAACACTGCCATTGATGAAGTCTGTAAAAAGACTTAGATAAGTGCATGTCAGATAAGATAAACGTTTAAGTGGTAAAAATATGTATATAGTAACATCTCTGTTTTCTTTCTGATGCAATGTAATGGGCAGCCGATATAAAGGGTTTGCTTATTCAGGCGAAGTGAGGGCTGCCCACAATGGGCCACACTGGGCCAATGCCTTGGGGGCCAATGTGGAGCCGTATGAGCAAAGGTGCATCGGCCCAATGTGGGAAGCCTACGTGGGGACAATATTTTAGCCCTTATTGGGCCCACATCAAGCCAATGTCATGTTGGCTGGGTATGTACCGCCAAGGGAGGAGGGCAATAAAAGTGAGACACGAAGGGGGACGTTGGTGGGAAAGTATGGAGCAAGGAGTCAATCCATTTCTGGTTACACCATTTAATAATCCATTTATTCATTGAATTATTCATTTAAAAGTAGTGACTAGGAAAGGCACATTGAGGCTACTTCCTGTTCAAAAGGAAATAATAGTCCAATATTGTTAAGTGCCTTGCAGTGTAGCAGAGTAGCGGTTCTGGCTACTGTTGGTGAGCTTCTGATCTTCTATTGTGTCTTTCAACCCACCACCCTCCACCTCCGCACCTCCCCTGTTTATGCAAACAATAAAGTTGTATATGAGCAGAACAAACATCCCAATAGGAAATGTTGGAATAACTTTCATTATGCAAACCCATAAGAGACAGAGACCAGGTATCAGCGGCAGTTTATAGTTCGATAATCTTTAATCTAACAAAATTGGACACTTTTTTTGCTCAACCATTTATCAACCAAGATCCGAATCAAAGGACAACAATTTAGAGCTATAAAATGGGGGCAACAACACAAAACAATCCACCTCCCTCCCCAAGCAAACTATGACCGGAAACACCCTTTCTTACTATTGAACCTGAATGGGAACTTAGCTTTTCGGTGTTTGCTGGATTGAACCTGCCAGACAAAACCTGCCTCAGAAGAGCAGCGGGGTTAGCTAGGTTCCCTTTCACTTTGGGGACGTCAGGGTCAAATCGAAAGGCTTTTTGGCAGATTTGTTTTTAAAAGACAATGTGATGCCATTACAACCAGATTACAAAAGGACCAAAAACTGGTTTTAAGTATGTAATGATGTAATTTCAACCAGTTTTAAACCAGTTGCGCATGTATCATTGGTATGCCCCAATGGTCAGTTCAGTTAGTGCTCATGTTCTTGGACCAGAGTTCCAGAGTTCCTGACCTGTTCTATCTGAACGTGTTGACAGTATGTGACAGTGTCGAAGGTTACAGTGATTTATTATACAGTTGAAAGACGGATGAAGGCAGAGGAGGGGTTAGAAAATACCTGCCCAGTTGAAAAATAACTGCACCTCTAAGTATGAGGATACCTCAGGGTCCACCGAAGAGGGAAATGGGGCAAGTAAATATGTACCTCACAATGATAGGCAACAACAAGATGATAGTTGGGTGAGTGGCCTCGGGAAACTACATGCAGTGGATAACTTTGTTTATCCCTTGGCATCTAGCATAAAAAATGGTTTAATATGTGGACATAAATGTCTGTATATTTGATCTTGATGATCAAATGTGTGAAATACGCCGATAATACACTGTTTTGTGATGCTACCTATCTGAGCCATTCAAACGACTTAGCAAGATGATAGAGGACATTTTCAAGAACCGGACAGTCCAGGGGCTTCAAAAGCCTAACTAGCTCTGACTCCTCAATGTCGACTTTGAAGCTTTGCCAGATACAGTTGACTTCTCTTTGGTGTCATGCCAAACACAGTCACCATCAGAGACAAGCCACTCTGTAACAAGACAACATGCAACACATTGCTCTTGCGCTAAAAACTTTTTTGTCCTGTTTCAAATTGTAGAGCAGCAGTCAGAAACATGACAAACCACATCACAAAGTCTTTGTCTTTTCGTACTAGTACTTAAGTTGCTAAATGTACTTACTACGACTGTCATATGTGGATATGTGGTTGTCTCACCTAGCTACACTATATATACAAAAGTATGTGGACACACTTTCAAATAAGTGTATTCGGCTATTTCAGCCACACCTGTTGCTGACAGGTGTAAAAGAAAAAATTGCACACAGCCATGCAATCTCCCTAGACAAACATTGGCAGTATAATGGCCTTACTAAATAGCTCAGTGACTTTCAATGTGGCAGTATCACCTTTCCAACAAGTCAGTTTGTCAAATTCCTGCCCTGCTAGAGCTAACCCGGTCAACAGTAAGTTATTGTGAAGTGGAAACATCTAGAAGCAACAATGGCTCAGCCGCGAAGTGGTAGGCCACACAAGCTCACAGAACGGACCACAGAGTGTTGAAGGTCGTAACACGTCCAAACTCCCTCTGGAAGCAAGTCAACACAAAAACTGTTTGTCTGGAGCTTCAAGAAATGGGTTTCCATGGCCGAACAGCCGCACAATGCCCACGTTTAGGGAGTCCGCTTTCAGAGTGAAATTGAGCTTGTGTCCCAGAAACCTTTGAGCCACCCACATCATTCCATCTTTCAATGGGTCGATCATTGATCACAAGAGGTTTGATTGCCATTGTCGATTGGGAGCAATAAGTTATAGAGCAAGTTATGACATTTATAGCTCCAGAGATATGATCTGTGCAATGCATTCATTTCAAATAGGAATGTGCACACCACGGTTGCACCTGGTGTACCTGGTCCATTATGTCTTGTATTATACAAAGCTAACTTAACTTCAAAAGTATTGAAATAAATGGCTTGCACCATGAATTATGCATAGTATTACATAATACTTTTCACATAACAGTGTTATGTGTTAGATACTTGTAGCTTTGTACTTCTTCTATAACTGGGCAAAATCAGTTAATACATTGTATTTTTTTTTTTTACGGCTATTGTATCACACTGCATAATTCATAATTATCTCTCTTCTCATTGAGTTAGTTATCCTCTATTGGCTGAAATAACTATCCTGTGCTGTGGAGCAGACCAGCTGAATACTTTTCTTAATACCCAAAAGACTTGTTTCCATTTCCTGCATCTGCTGTTTGAAAGCGGCCCCAGGCAACAGACACACACACACACACACACACACACACACACACACACACACACACACACACACACACACACACACACACACACACACACACACACACACACACACACACACACACACACACACACACACACACACACAGACGTAAGACTCAAACCGCATAGCACTACAGCACATGCCCCTGTGTAAAACCGAAAATCTCAAGTATGTCTTGATGGTAACTCTACCCAGACCTGAATGAGCGAATAAGCCACTACCCTGGTAGCAATCTTGTTCAAGATCTTAGAGGATCTTGTAAGATCTTGGTACTCTTGTCCTACAATATCTATAAGGGACTATCAGCTGGCAAAAAGTATAAAAGAAGACTAGTTGAAACTAGTCCAGATAACTTTTTCTTTGAGTCTGAACAATCAATCCTCCAATCAAATCACATTTTATTTGTCACGTGTGGTAAACAGCAGGTGTAGACTAACAATGAAATGCTTACTTACGAGTCCCTTTCCAACAATGCAGTGTTAAAGACAAATATATATTTTTTAAAAAGCAATCATTATCTACGTAAGGGAAGGTATTGTAAACATGGTATCTATTTGGTTCTTGGCCTCTGTCCTGCAAAGGACCTGGATTAAAGGATAAAGATACACTCAACTTGGCACATGCAGGCGGACATACAGGCACAACCTAGACCAGACAGTGGTGAGGGGCCAGATATAGGGGTTAAGGGAGGGTTAGGTACAGAGTCCAGGGTGGCACTGCAGCTGGTCACAGCAACCTGAGCCTGTAGAGGAGTGACAAATGGTCTGCTCAACATTTATATCCCCCCCTCTCTCTTTCTCCCTTTCTCTCGCTCTCTCTCCTTCCTTCTCCCCCCTCTCTCCCCCTCCCTCTCCCCCTCTTTATCTTTATCAGCCCAACTAACCGGTGCCTGTATGTAGCCTCGCTACTGTTATAGCCTCGCTACTGTATATAGCCTCGCTACTGTTATTTTTCACTGTCTTTTTACTGTTGTTTTATTTCTTTACTTACCTATTGTTCACCTAATACCTTTTTTGCACTGTTGGTTAGAGCCTATAAGTAAGCATTTCACTGTAAGGTCTACACCTGTTGTATTCGGCGCGCGTGACAAATAAACTTTGATTTTATTTATCTCTCTCTCTCTCCTACCCTTCTCTCTCTCTATCCCTCCTCTCTTTTCTTCTCTCTCTCTCTCTCTCTCTATCCCTCCTCTCTTTTCTTCTCTCTCTCTCTCTCTCTCTCTCTCTCTCTCTCTCTCTCTCAATTCAATTCAATTCAATTCAAGGGCATTATTGGCAAGGGAAACATATGTTAACATTTCCAAAGCAAGTGAAGTAGATAAACAAAAGTGAAATAAACAATACAAATGTATAGTAAACATTACACTCAAAGAAGTTCTCTCCCCCTCTCTTTCTCTCTCTCTCTTACCCTCTACACTCCACACTGATAGATTACAGAGAATAAGGAGCAACTAGTTGGTGCTGCAAAGATTTTCCTCATAGGGCAATCTGCTATAATTACTGCACATAGAAAAGACAGTGGTGCTGGGTGAAACAATTACTTCTACAGTATGCACTTCAGGGTCAAGCAAGAGAGAAAGCCATCAGGCAAAAGCTGAATGGACAACACACTGGATTTTTGTTGGCCATGCAGCCGCAGGTAAAAATAAGAAAATAAATTGGTAGCAGGGTGATGACCCATAAAAGAGGAAGCTACTGAAAACTGAGGAACAACTCCAGCTACTGAACGACTGAGGAACAACACCAGCTACTGAACGACTTAGGTACAACACCAGCTACTGAACGACTGAGGAACAACACCAGCTACTGAACGACTGAGGAACAACACCAGCCACTGAACGACTGAGGAACAACACAAGCTACTGAACAACTGAGGAACAACACCAGCTACTGAACAACTGAGGAACAACACCAGCCACTGAACGACTGAGGAACAACACGAGCTACTGAACAACTGAGGAACAACACCAGCTACTGAACAACTGAGGAACAACACCATCTACTGAACGACTGAGGAACAACATCAGCTACTGAACGACTGAGGAACAACACCAGCTCAATATAATTCAAAAAGCATTTTGATGCTGTATTTACTGGAAAGGCCATTTTAGTACAACTTTTTAAAAAGTTTCTGAAGCCTGTATATGTCTGATGGGGGGTGGTGTTCCCATGTGGCTCAGTTGGTAGAGCATGGCACAACAAGGTCATGTTTGTGGGTTCACTTCCAATGGGGGACCAGTAGGAACATTTATAAAGTCACTCTGGATAAGAGCATATGGGAGGAATGAAGCATCAGACTGAAAGGATTATACAACAATTTCAGTCAAATAGATACACAGAGGTTTTGCCTCTTTCCTTTCTTTGGTCAATGAGAGAAAAATTACCCATTCATGATAGACTATTTTGGAAACAATTTCATTCTACTAGTGGTGTTTAAGCACACACAAACATGACAATGTTATTATGGCCCTATAAAGTCCTCTTGGTTTATAAATTCCTCTGTTTTTTCAAAAGTGAGCTTGTGAGCTTCCCCAGCACTGGATCAATTGCTTTCGAGGAATCAAGGAAATTGTCTTTGAGGTCCAAAGCCCACCCCAGTGTTCCATTGAGCCTTTCCACACCAGATGGAACTTGGAGGGAAAAGGAAGGGAAAGGGGGATACCTAGTCAGTTGTACAACTGAATGCATTCAACTGAAATGTGTCTTCCGCATTTAACCCAAGGTGAGGTGCGGGGGGCTGCCTTAATCGACATCCACATCTTTGGCGCCCGGGGAACAGGAAACTGTCATACATCTCATCATGGTTTCACAAATTATTGTTTATTCAACTGTTTGGTTATTGTAACAGCATCAATATAAACAAAATGTTGGCTGTATATCTTAGCTAGCTAGCCCAAATGGAATTGTCAGCACTGCTTATCAAGCTAGCTAGCCGGTTCATCTTGGACAATTTCAGTGGAAATTTTACAGGGGGAAGTCTGGGCACATTACATACAGTGCCTTCAGAAAGTATCCAGACCCCTTGACTTGTCCACATTTTGTTACTTTACAGCCTTATTCTAAAAAGGTTTAGAACAAAATCAAAATGTTTGCACACCTGCATTTGGGGAGTTCTTTGGTGGAGTTTTTGCTTTGTCATTATGGGGTATTGTGATGAGGAAAAAAAAGATTTCATCCTTTTGAGAATAAGGCTGTAACCTAACAAAATATGGAAATGTAAAGGAGTCTGTATACTTCCTGAAGGCATTGTATACACAGGTAACTGCCAAAATAAAGGAAACACCAACATAAAGTGTCTAGGGCGTTGGGCCACCACCAGCCGAGAGAGCCACCAGAACAGCTTCAATGTGCCTTGGCATACATTCTACAAGTGTCTGGAACTGTATTGGAGGGATGCAACACGAGAAATTCCACAATTCAGTGTTTTATTGATGGTGTTAGAAAATGCTGTCTCTTGCGTCGCTTCAGAATCTCCCATAAGTTTTAAATTGGGTTGAGCACACAAGCACACACTTTAAACCCCCTATGCTCCTTTGAGACCTCTCTTTCAAATTCACTTGGATCTCTTCTTCTAGCCATAGCAGCCGGAATAATGGGCAACTGGGTATTTTCATATATGACCCCAAGCATGATGGGACGTTTTTACAAGCATTTCGCTACACCCGCAATAACATATGCTAAATATGTGTAAGTGACCATTCAAATTTGATTTGATTTTGATTTAGTTGGTAAATTAAGTCAGGAACCACACCTGTGTGGAAACACATACTTTAAATATACTTTGTATCCCTCATTTACTCAAGTGTTTCCTTTATTTTGGCAGTTACCTGTATATTGACTGTCAGACAATGTTTACATATCATGACTATTAATGACGTCTAGAAGTTTGTACATTATGAATTTTCCATTTGGCATGTCTCTTGATGTAATGACATAACTGCAACCCTTCCCTTGCTTTTGTTCCATGCTGGCTGAAGACCTAGCTAGTCAGTAACTAGCTAACACCAGACACAGATGAATGGGGGAAAACTCTAATTGTATTTGCTGACACGTTGCAGTCAAAATATTGGCATCAGTAGATTATCTACCTAGCTATGTAAACAACACCCCTCTGTGAACATGCCTTCTGCAACGTTGCTTAATCCCACCGCCATCCCACCTCCTGAATCCAAGTGTTTGACATGGGGGAGGAGACCAGTAACTTAATGATTCAACTTTAGCAATATAGAAGCAACAGTCATTTTTCATACTTTGGTCATTATACTTCGATCTGGTTTCATTCAAATAAATTTCAAATTTCATGAAAACATGATTTTGACTTTTCGGGACCTGTAAAGTGTACTCGGATTTTGTTCCTTGTCCTTAAAATATACCCAGACAGAGCTGGAATCCAGTCTGAAGTTGAACCCCAGACCACCAACCTTTCATTACAACACCATGAACTACAATTGGCAAAACGAATTTCAAACCCTCTAGTCTAGTTAATTCAATGCATGCGTCCCATGGCACCCTATTCGCACTACTTTAGACCAGGCCTATAAAGGGAATAGTTTGCCAATTGGAACACTACCAACATGTTCAGGGGCAGGTGCATCCATGAATTCCTGGCTTTGTAAGAAAATACAGTCACAGAGCCGGCTCCAGGCATAAGCGACATAAGCGTTCGTTTAGAGCCCCCGTCCAAAATCAGTCTCGGTCTCAACTTACTTTTGAGAGTTAGAACACTAAAATACACAAGGTGCAATTTCAAAATTTGGTTGTGCATCAGCAATTATTAAGTTGTTATGTCCGTCACTGACATTCACTCAATTAGCAATATCAGCTAACAATTATTAGATTGGTAAGTTAGTCTAGCCAGCTATCTAAACTTGTAGTAATCATGGCCGAATACCGACCGGCATGCTAGGCATATGTCCATGTGCTCTGACCTTTGGGGGGGCCCATTGATTGTGTTAGTCACTCTCACTCAGATATCATTAACATCAGTGGAGGCTGGTCGGAGGAGCAAATGGAGAATGGCCTCACTGTAATGAATGGAATGGAATAAATGGAACAGAGTCGAATGTGTGGTTTCCATATGTTTGATGTGTTTGATACCTTTCCATTAATTCCATTCCAGCCATTACAATGAGCCCATTCTCCAATTAGCCTCCACCAATTAACATGACATTAATCTTGGCAAAATGTGTAGAATTGCAAAAAATTTGCTTTGAAACTGCTAACATTTATCTCCACCCCATGCCAAAATGGGTAGAATTGCAGAAAATTTGCTTTAAAACTGCTAACATTTATCTCCACCTCATGCCGAAACTAGTAGAATTTCAGAAAATTTGCTTTAAAACTGCTAACGTTTATCTCCACCCCATGACAAAATGTGTAGAATTGCAGGAAATTAAGATTACAACTAAAAACGTTCTATCTGCCATCAAGGGGGGTCCACTTAAAATGTAACCAAATCTTGCTTAGTGCCCCCAAAAGGCTAGGGCTTATCCTGTACATTCAAATTACCTAGAGTAAAATTACCTTGAGTAAATTACCTTGAGTAAATATATCATAATATTATCAGCAATGTGCACAATAAACTAGCTGTTGAAGAAAGTGCTATGGTTTCCTGTAATCATAATCTTGGATTAATGATATCGATTCTATTCTAATTATACTCTAATTAGCATAATAGACAGTACATGAATGTGAAAAAGGGATTACAATGCAGCGCTGTAATGACAAAATAATTATGTGGTTTAATGTGGAGTACCACATCTGAATGACATTGCATCAGGGAGGGTAACGAGTCCATAGTTTGTTCCTAGCTGCTTCGTGGTCTGAATCAGACCAGAGGGGTATAGTATAAAGGAGGATCATTGAGTTAGCCAGCTAACTTTGATAAACAACCAAAAAAACGATTTATTTCAGTTCATTAAGAAAGCTGAACTTAAGTATACGTTTTTTGGTTGTTGAGTCAATTAGACCATACCCATTTCAAGCTTATCTTCAAATATATATATATATTTCAGAATATTTAGATGTTAGCTGGCTAACTCATTAATCCTGCTTTGTAGTACACCCCTCTGTTTTAAAATAGCATTTGTTTTCTCTTCCAATACTTTATCTGCACTTGATTGAGATTGCCATGCAATGGAATCATTATAATAATCCCAAAAGTGCAAACCCCACCCATCAGGCAGGCTCAATAAAATGCTGAAAAGTGTTTAAAAGGAAACAAATACTGGTCTGGATACCAGGATATGTTGCCTCTCCTCACTGACAACCGTAAACAATAACACCTAATTAGGAAGCATTCATATCGTCATCATCATCATCATTACACGGCTAGATCCTCTGGTTAATTCAATCTTATCTCACTCACCCTTTTCTTAGAAACAGGACACAGCCACTACAAACATGAGTGATCAGTCTGAAAATCTAATGCAACGTTTTCCTTCTGTCATTTCTAGCATGTAAAACTAGAAAGGAGCAAGATAGTAATAGCAACAACAGAGAAAACAACATAGCCTGGTTGGCGAGTGCTGCACACTCATGTGTCACCATCATCCTTCCCAAAGAACCCTTGAGGAATCCTCTTTTCTTAGTGTAGACTAAAACAATATTATGTAGGCCTATTATTTTTACTCTTTGCGCTAGTATCAAATATGCAACTTGGCCTACATAATATTGTTTTAGTCTACACTAAGAAAAGAGCATTCCTCAAGGGTTCTTTGGGAAGGATGGTGGTTCTATTCGGAACCATGATGACTCAAAGAACCCTTTGAGCCCTTTAATGGCTCTTTACTATTCAGAAAGGGTGTGTTGTTTGCTCACAGCTCTTTTTGTGGAACTGTGAGTGAGTGTCATTACAGTTTATCTAATCTTTTGTCTTATGTCATTACGTGTCAAATATGGCAATGGCATTGTGCGAGGCGTTGTGACAGTTGAGAACTGTTGACTAAATCAGTAGTTCTCAATTCTCTCATCAGGGAGCCCAGTCGTTCCAGAGCTAGCACACCTGATTCAACTTGTGAATTGATACAATTATCATTTTTACAATATGGCTAACCAGAATTTTAAAAAACTGTATTGTTCTTCAAAAGGTTATTTCTTGAACATTTGCGATTGAGAAAAGTTCTTTGTAGAAACATTCTCCATAAAGATTATATTAAAAACCAAAAGAAAGTGTTCCATACAGCACCAAAAACGGGTTGCTACCATAGCTGAACCCTTTTTGGTGCTAAATAGAACCTTTTTTATGTTTCTTTGTAGAACCTTAGGAAAGGTTTATTTATAGCACCATAAAGGTTAAATTTAGAATTTTGTGAGCATGTTTCTTAATAGAACCTTCAAAAAATTGTTATATTTAGCACCAAAAAGGGTTCTGCTATAGTTACAAGCCAAATAACCCTTATTTGGCACTATATATATTTTTTTGTGTGTTATTGAATTTTGTTTTCAAATCTGAGAGGGCTATCTAGGCCTATAGGGAAGGCTCCTGTTAGACAGATAAATACAATTATGCAATATCAATGGCTTAGAGTACAAAAAGCAAAGCAGGTTATTATACAACAGTACCTGCCTTCTTCCTTAATTGACTAAATATTTACCAAGCCTTGTTGAATGTTTCCTAGGAGACCTTAGAGACTTGACTAGCATGGCTGTGGTTGAAAATATCCACTCTTCCCATTAGCTCTCCAGGTGGCAGACTTTGTTACCCAATGCCATCCATCTTGTGCCAGCAACATTCCCAAAAGCGGCACCCAGGGCTCGGACAGCTGTTAGCGTCCAGCTTAGACAGAGTAGGGGTGAGTAGACGTGCCAGGACCAAAAGAAGAAGAGGTACGGATATGAAAGGTTAGGAATGTCAGACACATTAGCCTGGGATTTTTCCATCATCAGGAGCTTGTCCTGTCTGTCTGTGAATAAAATATAATAATATACTGATGTGTTACTGTTTACCACAGCAATTGTTGTGGTTGTTGTGGCTGTGCTAGTGCCAAAGACTCACGTCCATTCTTAAAATGGTATAGGGCTCTGCTCAAAAGTATTGCACTGTATAGGAAATGGGGTACCACTTTCCCAGACTCAGAAATGTCTTGGCTTTTTGTAGGTCAGTGGTGTTAGCGCTGCTATTGGAGGTCAGTGGTGTTAGCGGTGCTATTGGAGGTCATTGTGTCGTGCATGTGTTTGAATCCCAGATCCACCATGTCAGAGATGGACTGGCTGACGTACAGTATGTCTTGTTCCACACGAGAGAGAAGAATAGAATAGATTTGTGAAAATCACACCATTAAGCTTTGAAGTAATATAGGCACATGCCATACAATGGCAACCCAATAAAGCATATAAATAGAGTAGGAGAAGATCCATGGGAACACAGGGATGTAGTCCAGTGGCATTCTAACACATTAGATGCTTTACAGAGAGGCCTTGACCTGGACCTGTCAGACTTTCCATGGGGGGCTGGAGAAGGGCTGAAGGGGGGCTGGGAAGACTTGGAGGGAGCAACTGGGAAGGCTATAGGGGGAGTAGGTGGCAGGCTGTCACATGCAATGGCATGCTCTACCAAGGCACACACACACACACACTTACCAACCCTACTGCAGTGTGCTGTGCTGTGTGCACACTGCTGCCACCTAACAGATTCCAGGAATCTTGCAACCAAGATTCAAGGAAAACCTGGGAAATTCAACAGAATTTTGTAACCCTACCTGCAAGTCACATTATGCTGCCTTGCAAAGTGATGTGTTATTCCTATTGGAACAGCCAAAGTTATGATATCCAACAAATTGAATTTTTATTCCCCCACAACCTGCATTCATAATGACTGCCAGGATTATGGACAGAGTGAGGATACTACCTAAGCCATTTAAACTGCAACAACCATTTCAGTAACTGGTGCAACTACATTTTTGGATTAGTTTAGAAAAATGTGTTATTTATCTTCATTGGCATAAGATTAATCAATCAATGACTCAATGTACATGCAAAAACATAGATATATATATATATATATAGTAAACCATGAATATATATATATATATATAGATCTGTGTTTTTGCATGTACATGGAGTCATTAGTATATATATATATATATATATATATATATATATACTAATGACTCCATGTACATGCAAAAACACAGATCTATATATATATATATATATATTCATATTCTACTGCATATTCTACTGCAGATATATATATATATATATATATATATATATATATATATATATATATATATATATATATATATATATATCCCTGCAGTAGAGGATGCTCGGTATAAAGTTAATTTGTTAACATAATAAAAAAAAATGTGTTTATAGTTTTGAGTCAGAACCACAAACATTTTAAGTAATAATGGCTTTTCATTGACTTTGAGTTCAATTTACTAAAAGTTTTTGAGTTAAAAATGCCTTGCGATTTACAGTGTACGTGCTTGTATGCGTGCGGGTGCATGCTCATATGTATGTGAGTGTAAGTGCATATACATGTGTTTAAGTGGAGCTATCTATCCAGGGAAGGAAGGACTGTATGACTTCCAACATGTCCTGCCAACCTGTCAAACTAATACTGGCGCTGATTCGTTGATCCTTACTGACAGAAGAAAAATACAACAGGACAATGCAATGGGATAGATCAGGGTCTATGGGAGGGAGGGGTGTCTTGGCTAGGGTTCTGACCTCCTCTTGACAAACAGATGGATTTCACCCCGACAGATTTTTCAGATGCCGACTAGACTACTACTACTGCTGCTGACATTACCTTACTTGACCTGTTAAAACAATTCCTTCATTCATCAGGCTATATGTTGTTGTTGTCTTGTTTTTCATTAAGCACCTGATAATATTTCTGAATGTAAGGGATAGAATAGCACCATTTCAGATTGCTTACTGCAATGTGTTGTGTGGTATGCTGTATGTGGAGATTGGGTATAAATGAAAAATATTATGATGCAGGGTTTGTAATGAAAGATAGCAATATACAATTAATGCTGGAGAAATAAATATCTCTGTACTTCTTGGCGACATGAAAAAATACAATAGCATACTATGGTATAAATAGTAATGTACAGTAGTCACTGTAGTGTTTTGATGACTTTACTGTAGTATTCACTGTGGTGTTTTTGTGGACTTAAGTCTGTTTTTGTGGACTGTAGTATTTACTGTAGTATACTGTAGTATTTACAGTTAACTATAGTATAACTCCAGTAATAAAATAAAAATGTAGTAAATACTATAGTATTCACTGTAGTGTTGCAGACTAGTATACCTTAGTATTTACTGTAGTGGTTTATTATCTTTGACATCAAAGTGAAGGCTTTCGCCTCCAGGAAACCTACTGAGAAAATACTAAAAGAGCGTATTTCTCATAAACTGTAAATGGAACTGGGGTCTGAACAGATTGTCCTGTACTTCTGCTCTTTTCTATAGCCTATAGGGAACACATTATATGGTTGTCGTGGAAATTATTACACAGGGACACTCGAAGTCAGTCTTAAATTAATCATTGTTTATTTGTTAGCGCGCTGGAGATGTTCCAACCATCTCAATGCACCATAGTACACATGTCAATCAGGAGCTCTCCCTGGGCAGACACAGCAGTTGTCTATACATAGACAAGTCATATTTTCATGATTTAGCATAATTAATTAATCGTTACCGGTTTGTTTTATTTATGTGACTGACCAATACTGTTTCATAACACGTGACAGACCAACACCTCACAAGGCTTCTCCTCTTTAAGCTGAGACCTTGACACAGAGATATTTTTTGTTTGTTCTCAAAACAAGGTCTGGGTGTACTGCCAAATTGCAGCTACTGATAAGAGAAGGATTTGTTTAGTCAACCACTTGCATGAGCACAGAAATAGGTTTATAGAACAGCACAAACATCAGAATCCCCATTACATGCTCTATACTTGGCATGTAAGTTTCTCACTTATGGGTAGCACAAATTGCGATATGGCGGAGGGGAATGGGCAGGGTATATTTGGTATTTGGTATTAATTAGGATCCCCATTAGCCACTGCAAAAGGATCAGCTACTCTTCCTGGGGTCCACATGAAACATGACATAATACATAGTACAGAACATTATTAGTCAAGGACTGAAATAAATCAATTTAAAACGTCACAGGTAGTCTACATATCAGTACGTATACACAATATCTAGGTCTAATATATAGTACAATGTAAATTACAATACAATATATATAAAATGGCTGTGTCGCTTCACAGTCCCCTTTCTGCAGTAAGGTGTTCTTTTATCTGTTTTGCTAGTTTGAGTTACCTGGGGTGGCAGAGAGTTCCATGTAGTCATGGCTCTATTTAGTATTGTGCGTTTCCCAGCCTCTGTTCTGGACCTGGGGATTGTGAAGAGACCTCTGGTTGCATGTCTTGTGTTGTACCGATGAATGTCTGAACTGTGTGCCAACTGCTTGAACAGACAGTTTGGTACCTTCAATATATTAATACCTCAAACCAATAGTAATGCAGTCAATCTCTCCTCAACTTTGAGCCAGGAGAGACTGACATGCAGGTATATGCAAATTAAATACTGTTGTATTTACTATAGTTAAAAAAAGTGTATTATGTTTGCAGACTGTAGTGTTTATACTACAACATTCTATAGTAAGTACTACACATAATTGAGGGATACTAGAGTGTAGTATATTATTCTACAGAATTCTATATTACTATAAGTACCGTAGTATTCTATAGTAAACTGTAGTATTTTTTTATATGGATACAGTCACGTTTGACATTTTAGTCATTTAGCAGATGCTCTTATCCAGAGTGGAGTACTGTTAGTGCATTCCTCTTAAGATACTCTTTGAAGAGGTAGGGTTTCAGATGTTAACTTAAGTGTTCTTTAAGAGAGTAAGGGCGAGGCCAGACTGGCCCATTGATTTAATCCGCATCTGTGATTTTCAATGCTCAATGTAACTCTTTCATCATGACGGATCATTTAGTCTGCTTTAAAATGACATCGCAACTAAGCAAGTCAGCCCACGCTAAGTCAATAAAAAATTCCCAAAATGTACTATAGCCCCTCTCCCTCTTTGAATGTGTCCCAATTGGCACGCTATTCCCTATACAGTGCACTACTTTTAACAAGAACCCTATGCGAATAGGGCTGCCTTCTGGGACATATCCTCCGTCATTCATTTTCATTTGGTCAGAGCGAAGGCTCATAGCAGGATTTTATCAGGCAGGATGAGAGATACACAAAGACATTGTGAATGATTAAACGAACGCCACAAAAGACCCAGGGTAGGGCTGCCACTGCTGTGACAGGGTAGGGCTGCCACTGCTGTGTGTGCCAAATATCAGCAGATAAATAAAGAGAGGATTAACTTCTCCTGGGTGAGGGCGAGCTGGATGGATAGAGGGATGAGGAGGGAGTGGGGTTATTCAGTGGTCAGTGTGGTTGATGGGGGCCACTAACTGGATGGATATATGGGACTGGGGCAGGACTGGGCTGGGCTGGTCAAAGAGGGGAAGAGAGAAAATAACAGCTGTGGAGGGAGGATGAAAAGGATGGAATAGATTCAGAAAGAAGTAAAGTGAGTCCTGGCTTATGGTGGCAGAAGTCTGGCAAACACCTCTCTGTTCTCAGTTATTGTGTCCAGCAGCGAGACACATTCTAGATATAAGGCTTTGGTTTGACGCTTGACCTCCAAAACACGAGAGAAAGGGGAAGATAAAAAGGACATTGATGAAATTGATGAACCTTAGAAAAAAGGGGTTTTATGGCTTGTTTCATATATGGCACTCCTAAAAGATGCTATCAATAACCACAATGAACCTTTTTTTCTAAGAGTATGGGGAAATGTGTACTATAACATATGGGGCATATAAGATACATCTGGTGAGAAGGGTGATTAATAGGGTGCATGAGCAATGCATTCATACTAACACCTAACATGCTCTGGTGTATTTGTATTTATTAGTTCCTGCCAAGGCTGCAGTTACTCTTCCTGGGGTCCAGCAACATAAGACAGTTACATACATTTTAAAATACTACATAACATTACATTTTATAACACCTTACCCAACACATTCAGTGTGTTCCCTCAGGCCACCACTCCACCACCAAATATTTACAATACAACATCCATGTGCATGTGTGTGTAGATTGTGTCTTATCAGGTCTTTGTCTGTGCCTGTGTGTGTCTCTTTACAGTCCCCGCTGTTCCATAAGATGTATTTTTATCTGTGATGTATATCCGATTCTACTGCTTGCATCAGTTACCTGATGTGGAATAGAGTTCCATGTAGCCATGGCTCTATGTAGTACTGTGTGCATCCCGTAGTCTGTTCTTGACTTGGGGATTGTGAAGAGACCTTTGGTGGCATGTCTTGTGGGGTATGCATGGGTGTCCGAGCTGTGTGCCAGTAGTTTAAAAAGAGACCTCGGTGCATTCAGCATATAAACACTTCTTACAAAAACAAGTAATGATGAAGTCAATCTCTCCTCAACTTTGAGCTATGAGAGATTTACATGCTTTTTTTATGTTAGCTATTTGTGTACATTTAAGGGCCAGCTGTGCTGACAGGTTACAATCCAGGGTTACTCCAAGCAGTTTTGCTCAATTTACACATTATTTATTAAAATATTTAGTTGAGGTTTATGGTTTAGTGAATGATTTGTCACAAATACAATTATTTTAGTTTTTGAAATATTTAGGACCAACTTATTCCTTGCCACCCATTCTGAAACTAACCGCAGTTCTTTGTTAAGTGTTGCAGTCATTTCAGTCGCTGTAGTAGCTAACGTGTATATTATTGAGTCATCCGCATACATAGCCACACTTCTTTTCTCAAGGCCAGTGGCATGTCATTAATAAAGATTGAAAAAGTAAGGGGCCTGGACAGCTGCCCTGGGGAATTCCTGATTGTACCTGGATTATGTTGGAGAGGCTTCCATTAAATAACACCATCTGTGTTGTGTTAGACAAGTAACTCTTTATCCACAATATAGCAGGGGTGTAAAGCCATAACATATACATTTTTCCATCAGCAGACTGTGATCAATAATTTGTTGTCAATTTGTTTACAGTAAAATAGTAATTGGTATTTAGCAGACACTCTTATCCAGAGTGACTTACAATCAGTGCATTCAACTAAGGTAGTTAAAAAAATAAATATCACAGTTATAGCAAGTACAAGGTTTCTGTAATCATTACAGTTGTTGCTATTGGGCCAGCTACTTGCAAATGTAGTTTTGTATTTGAAATATAAAGTACATGTATTTTAATTAAAGGTTATGAACAGTCAAAATCATGTTTTTCACAAAATGTGATGATATTTTAAAGAAACAAGATCAAAGTATGATGACCAAAGTATGAAAAATGACTGTTGCTTCTACGTTGATAAAGTTTGATCAAAAAGTTACTAGTCCCTCCCCCATGCCCAACACCTGGATTCATTATTAAGGGTACAAGGTGAAATCACCTTAACTCTCATTTTAATACACCAATGGTAACCTGATATGCACTAATTTAAATAGGTATCGCCTTGTAAACAACATGGTTTATATAGCTATATAGCTACTCTACTGGTGTCACAATTTGACTGTAGGGTGTCAGCAAATATAATGAAAAGTTATATGTTATATGTTATACTTATATGTTTCCTCTTTCATCTGTGTCTGGTGTTAGCTAGTTACTGGCTAGCTAGGTCTTCAGTCAGCATGGAACAAAAGAGGGGGAAGGATCTCCACACCTGGCTTCTTCACCTGCGGAACCATCTGAGACCAGCCACCCGGACAGCTGATTAAACTGTGGGTTTGCACAACCGAAGAATTTCTGCACAAACTGTCAGAAACTGTCTCGGGGAAGCTCATCTGCGTGCTCGCCATCATTCACCGGGGTCTTGACCTGACTGCCGTTTGGTGTCATAACTGGCGTCAGTGGGCAAATGCCCACCTTCTATGGCCACAGGCATGCTGGAGAAGTGTGCTCTTCACAGATTAATCTCATGTACCGGGCAAATGGCAGACAATGTGTATGGAGTCGTGTGGGTTTGATAATGGCAATGTTGTGAACAGAGTGCCCCATGGTGGCAGTGAGGCTTTGGTATGGACAGGCATAAACTACGGACAACCAACACAATTACATTTTATCAATGGTACTTTGAATGCACAGAGATACTGTGACGAGATCCTGAGGCCCATTGTCGTGCCATTCATCAGCCGCCATCAACTCATGTACAGCATGATAATGCACAGCCCCATGTCGCAAGAATCTGAACACAATTACTGGAAGCTGAAAATGTTCCAGTTCTTCCATGGTCTGCATACTCACCAGACATGTCACCCATTGAGCATGTCTGGGAAACTCGTGATCGACGTGTATGACAACATGTTTCAATTCCCGCCAATATCCAGCAACTTCACATAGCCATTGAAGAGGAGTGGGAAAACATTCCACAGGCCACACTCAACAGCCTGATCAACTCTATGCGAAGGAGATGTGTAGCGCTGCATGAGGCGAATGGTGGTCACACCAGATACTGACTGATTTCTGATCCACGCCCCTACCTTCTTTTAAAGGTACCTGTAAACAAACAGATGCATATCTGTATTCCCAGGCATGTGAAATCCATAGATTAGGGCCTAATTTATTTATTTCAATTATCTGATTTCCTTATATGAACTGTAACTCAGTAAAGTCTTTGAAATTGTTGCGTGTTGTATTTATATTTTTGTTCAGTGTATAATAAAAAAAAATCTTTGACGCAATTTCAATGTTGTTTAAGTTGCTTAGAGAATAACCAAGTTTTCTTGATATGATTTTACTGCAACACTGCATCCTGCTTGACATAGGCATTTTAAAGACCTGTCAGTCAAGGCGAGCTGATGAATATAAGCTCCCCACCTACTCAGCCTTTCTTTTCAAACTACCTGGTAGTTAGCCATGACAGAAAAAGTTATTTTCAGAATTGTAATATGTTTGTACATATTACAATTTCTAATCAAATTTAATTCAGCTTAAATAATAAATAATCAATCCAACTTAAGTTTATAAAAAACAACTATTAACAAAAAACAAAATTAATATGATTTTGTTCATATAACATGTAACAATCATCAGTCTGTCAATTTGTTAGTCAGTCATGGTTGGTCTGCTGGAGTGGTTGACAGTGCATGTGTGCTGGATGAAGTTGGCTGTTGTGGTTGGTCGGTGCTGTGTCCAGGGATGGTTCTGGTGTTGAGGCTGTTACCAGGAAAACCTGGGTTGGTGTTTGGGCCGGATTGGAGATCGTGCTGGTACCAGGGCTGGAAAACCAGCGGTTGGTGCTGGGTCTGGTGCTGGGACTGTGGGCCTGGGAGAAACTGGAACTGGGAACTGGGGATGGTGGTGGGTCATGATCTGTAGAGGGGAGGTGGTGGTCTGGTGCTGGGCTGACCAATGGGATCTGGATTGGTGCTGGGACTGGTGCTGGATATGCAGAGGGAAGGAAGGACAACCTAAGGACCAAGCAGGCACACAAGGGAGCCCTAGATTCAGGGGTCAGTGATGTTTTCTCCCCTGTGGTCCGCTCGCTCTGGGTGAAGTTCTGGGCTTGTTATGGTTCTGTGAGCGTGATAGTGGAAGGTCAGAGTAGAGAGAAATGGAGAGAGAGGGGGGATACAGAGTGTGTCCATCGGCCTTGGCTGGTGCTGGTTGGTGGCGTGGGGCGTGGAAGAGGAGCAATGCGGTGGTGAGGCTGAACGCTGAAGACCGGGTCTGGGATTTGTCATGGTCTTGTACAGGTTGCTGCGCTTGAGTCCCCCAAACAAAGGTGAACATCATGCACTCAAATTTTCTTGCTGGTCACTGTCTGGGGGAAACACCCTGCCTAGGTACAGGAGAATGGGGAGAACGATTGCCTTCAGGATCAGGATCTTACCCGTCATTGTGAGGGACCAAACGCTCCATTTGCAGATCTTCTGTTGGATGTGGCGGATGGTCTCCTCCCAACTGACGGAGCTACCTCCATGCCTCTGGAAAGTGACCCCAAGCAGCTTGATGGCCTCTGTTTTGACAGGGAAAGAGGTGGTGAGAGTCTCATGCCAGTCTTGTGACAGGTATAGTTCAGTCTTACCCCTGTTGACAAGGGTGCCAGTGGCTGCACAGTAGTCGTTCACCACTTTTGTTGCAGTGGCGATGGAGCGACTATCTGTGCCAACAATGGTGATGTCATCCATGTACGCCGGCACTTTAAGCCTCTCCCCCTGGTATCTGGTAGCCAGGGATTCCTGGTGTTGACCTGATCTTCGAGAGGAAAGGCTCTAGATGACGTACAGCAGGGGCTAAGGGGCAGCTTTGACGTATGCTGGATCTGATGGGGAATGGGTCTGTGAGGGTGTTGTTTACCAGAACTCTGCTTGTTCTGGTAGCATAGTTCCGTCCACTGGATGAGGTATTGGGGGAAGTTCATATTGGTTAGCATCCTCTGCAGGAAGCCTGAACAAAGCTTTCTCCTGGTCTAGGCTGAGAAGGCCCAAAGGGGACCTCCTCTCCTGGGAGTGCAGGATGAGATCTCTCACCTGGAGCAGATTATCACTGATGGACCTAGCTGGGATGCTGCAGGTCTGGGGCTATTACTGAAAGGAGGTGTGTCTAGAATAATTTGCGGAGGGCCTTGGTCATGATTTTGTAGTTGACTGAGAGGAGGTTAATGGGGCACCAGTACCGAAGATCCTAAAGGTCCCTTTCTTTTTTTATTTATTTTATTTATTTTACCTTTATTTAACTAGGCAAGTCAGTTAAGAACACATTTTTATTTTCAAAGATGGACTAGGAACAGTGGATTAACTGTCTTGTTCAGGGGCAGAACGACAGATGTTTACCTTGTCAGCTCGGGGATTCGATTTTGCAACCTTTCGGTTACTAGTCCAATGCTCTAACCACTAGGCTACATGCCGCCCCAAATTCTTGGGGATAAGAGAGACCGTATTCTGTCGCATGGACCCACCACATCATCATTGAAGAGGTCCCAGAAAGACGGATAGAACTGTCCAGGGATCCCTTTCTTTCCTGGTGATTTGTGTTTGCTCAGGGAGCTCACGTCCGGGTGAGCTACTCAGTGCTTAGGTCAGGGTTTTCGCTCTCTACCCTCGGTGACTGTCTAGCCCATCTAGGAAGGTGGCCATGAGAGCTTTGTCGGCAGGCTTGATGTCATACAGCCTACCGTAGAACTCATGGGCCTCCCCCAGGATGTCCTCACTGTTGGTCACAGAATCCCCTTGGTTGTTGTATAGGTACAGGATGAGTTTTTGCTTTGACCTTGCCCTGCCCTCCAGATCTTGCCCTCCAGGTCCTGGAGTTTTGACTTGTGCTGGGTCTTCTTCTGTTCCTCCCAATAGAGGGTGGAAAGGTGTTCTTTAGTTTCGGCCAGCACTCTGGTCGTATCCCACCCCTCTAGCTGGAGGAGACTAAGACGTTGGAGGGCCTTGTTGTGGTGTTCAAAACTGACCCTCTTTTTTACCTAGCTTTTCTCTGCCCTATTCCCCCGAAATAGCCCTTGGTCCTGGCCTTAACCATTTCCCACCACTCTAACAGGGAGTCAAAAAGCTCTTTCAAAGTTATCCACTCCAGGTAGCGTCTGGAGAAGGAGAGCTTGACTGCTGGGTCCTAATGGACAGATGTATTCAGACCCCTACATACTCTCACTAGGCCTTCCCAATCTACAGACACGGTCAGCTTCCTGTGGTCTGAGAAGTGCCCTTCCTGGCTTGTCAGGGAGCACATTTTCAGACCTGGCAAGAGCAAGAACATGTCAATCCTGGAGTAGGATGCACCGGAGGAACTCGCCCACGTTGGTGTTGGAGGGGAGGTGCGAATGGCGTCTGTTAGGGAGAAGTCGACGATGATTGATTGTAGTTCCTGTTTGCTATGGTCTCTCGTGGGCCTGCTGCGGTCTTCATCTCGGAAGGCACAGTTGAAATCTCCTCCCATGAGGACCTTTAAGACTAGCTGCCACTCCAGTCTGTTCCTTATATTTTTTTAATTAATGGGGCATTATAACCACATAAGAGTTAAATTGGTACAGCATTCTCACTCACAGGTGCAACAAATATAGTCTCTTACAATATGTTAATGAGCCAAATTGAATGGGTAAACTTAGGTAATTAGTCAATTATCAAGGTCAAATGTAATTAAAGTAACATTACTTCTAGTATATTTCAGAATCCTTTCCATCCATGGTGGTAGGTCCAATTTGTACATTTGATGAAAAAAATACAAGTCTATCTTATCCACCTAAGGTTGAGCATAACAGGCCATGTCCAGAAAAGATAGATGGCATGGGCGAATTGGCCACCTGGTAATTATGGCAAATGCCAGATGGGCCGGACCATCTTTTTGTTGTGTGCGCTGCTAAAAAAAATAAATGAAAAGGGACATGCCTGGCTTTTGTCATAAGAATATATTTGAGCATTTGAAGTGGGCGACGGCCGGCCCCCTTTACCAAGATGTGCCAACCCGGTTTTCTGATAGGCCTGCCTGTGTGTGTAAGTAGCGTTGGGGGCGGGTGCGCACGATGACTGTGGGCTGGTGCGGCTAAAATGCCATGGCAGAATTTTAGAATCTTTGTTCCAATCCCGGTTTATGACAATTTATTGTTTTATCAATGTTTATTCGCTTCTGAGCCTCAGTCTCTTCAGCCAGCGAGTTGGTCTTAGTTTATGAGCTGTAGTAACAAGTGCTCTGGTGTCGGATTACATTACATAGCCACCGCCACTGGAGACTGAAAAGTCCTGCCTATTTCCCGTCTATTTAATTCGCTGAAAGACCTGACACTTCTTGGCAGAAAGATATGAAGCACAACACTGGAAATCTATCCGCATCCACAAAAACTAGTCCTGGCATCGTTGTTTGACAAACGCAGAAAGTTTTATATTGAATTCAATAGAAGAATATAGAGGGGGGGGGGGAGCAAGAGAGAATTACATTTACTTATTGTAGCCATTGGCTGTATTATACAGGCAAAACATTAAGGAACTGGCAGTCTCTCTCTCTCCTTTCTCTCTGTTTTCTTCTATTGAATTACATGTAGTCTAATATTTAATAAAATATTTAATAAATTAAAAGTGGGCAAGGGGGAACACATGACAGGCACTAATATTGAAATATGTAGTTAGGGTGTTATAATGTATTATATAAGACAATGGTCATCTACAGTATAAGGCATTCATTCAGGGATTTTCTTCTTTGTCTAATATATGTGTTTATTCATTCACAACTTGGATGGGTAACACTTTATTTTAAAGGTCCATAATAAACTATTTATAAGGCATTCGTAAATTGTGTGTTCACCATTTATTAATCATGACTCCCACATTAATATACCATTTACCAGTTATTAGTAAAGTATTTTTGCAGTCCCTAATCTAAAGTGAGTGCTATTTATACTTTATAAATACTTTATAAATGTCTGAGGGACCAGTGTAATTTGTCACAAAAAGATGGGCATGCCATTGGTAGCCATTCCTGCAGTACCTGTTAAAAAGAACAAGCACACAACACAGGATGTTTAAGGAAATATATATATACCATATATATATATACACACGTGAGGAAAAACGAGCTTACTAACATTTACAAATGTGGTAGTAATGGTTAATAAATGGTGAGAAAAGGTTTGTAAATGCCACATAAATGCCGCATAAATGGTTTATTATGATGGACCCTTAAAATCAAGTTTTACATTAAGATGTTGCTGGGCCCAGCACAGGCAGTGTGGTCCCAGTGCTGTGGGAAAGTATGTTAGCCTCAGCAGAGACAGCTCAGAGGTGAGTGCAGTGGAGGTAGGAAGACAACAGAGAGACACAGATGTCCTGCCAGTTCCTTAAACATGTGCTGGTTAAAAAAGAGCTTGTTAAAAAAGGAGGAGTACTATGTTTCACCGGTCACTGGTACAGTAAAAGATGAGAAACGCTGTACAATAGTTTACTGCCTATGTTATGTGTCAGTAGCATTACTGCCTGTATGGTGTGGCTAAAATGCCAGGGCAGAATTGTGTAATCTTTGTCCCACTACGCCCCTGATTGATGGTGACAGGCTGGGCTTTTGTAGGAGCTAATGGTGCTCCTTCTCTGTTTGCCTCTATCACCTGAACTAATGCCCCTGCTGTCGCTGTCGCTACTGTCTCAGTTAGTCTCTGATTCAGTCACAGCAGACCTCCTCTGCCCTGAGGACAACACACTAGAAAAATAAGGTTCCTCAAAGGTTCTTTGGGAAGGGTGATAGTTCTATATGGAACCATAATGGCTCAAAATGGTTCTTTGCAATTCAGAAAAGTGTCCTTTCCTCTTTTAGTGGTGGTTCATTACAATATTTTGTGGCCGTGGTTTACTCACAGCTCTTTTTGTGCAACCACGAGTGAGAGTGTCATTCCAGTTAATCTAATGCTAAGTGAATAAAACATACATTGAAATATACCTAAATCATACTTTTTTAGTATATTGTAATATATTTAAGTAGGTCTCTGATAAATAGAGCTATGTTTAAAGTTATCTAAATTGGTGTAATGCATTTAATGTGAAAACATGTTTAATTTTAATAGAATTTAAGTATACTAAATACATTTTCAATTATCTAAATTGGGACAATTTTTGTACTTAAGTATTTTCTTAGTGTATTGAATAAAGAGCAAAACAAATATACTTTAAATACACCTTAAGTATATTTATGTATGTATATTCCTCAAATTTGAAGTATACTAAAATGGTATTTGAATTAGAATTCCTGTATTTTCATTAGGAATAAAGTGCATTTATAATGTATTTCGATTCTACTTTTACAAATAGACTTCTACTCATTAACCATATTTGATATTGTAATCATGTAAAAGTGACCTTGATCGACCAAGGCATCTTCTCCGCCAATGTTAACACGCTATTTATAAAGCAGGTGTGGCTGGAACAGCAATTTACAAGTGATATGTTTGTTAACTGTGCACCATTGGCATTTCACACTTTAGTTGTTCTCATTACTGTGACAAATTAACATTTAAAACAATGTGTAATACATAATGTGTAATTATAATTACAACATTATTCAGTTCAAACATGAACATCAAAATGTATGAATAAGCTAAACATGAGGAACAATATATTATAAATAAAAACTTCAGCTGCAGAAAAGGATGCTGGATAATGTGCACATTTTTGGCACATGATTTTTTGAAAGTATACTTTAAATACATTTTGTGGACATTTAAGTTAAATATACTTTTTTGAAAGTATACTTAAAAGTATATTTTCTTGAGCAATGAAAAATTATACTCTCATGAAGCATGTTTCTCAGCTGTGCATGTTTCCTTATGTGGAATTAACAATTATCATTGTAAACTGTCTCTGCACTCTTCTGAATAGGAATTCAGAAAGTACTTTAAAAGTCATTATTGGCACTCAAACTACAGTGCCTTGCAAAAGTATTCATACCCTTTGGATTTCTTAAAATTGTATTGTTACAAAGTGGGATTAAAATGTATTTACTTGTAATTTTTGGTCAACAATCAACACAAAATACTCTGTAATGTCAAAGTGTAAGACCATTTTTAAAATTGTTATAAGATTGCTGTAAATAAATACATTAAATACAGCTCCCTAAGTCAATACACGTTAGTAACACCTTTGGTAGTGATTACAGCATTGAGACTTATAGGGTAAATCTCTAAGAGCTTTACACACATAGATTGTGCAATATTAGCCCATTACTCTTTCCATAATTCTTCAAGCTCTGTCAAGATGTTGGGGATCATGGCTAGTCAGCGATTTTCAAGTCTTGCCATACATTTTCAAGCAGATTTGAGTCAAAACTGTAACTTGGCCACTCAGGAACATTCCATGTCTTCTTGGTAAGCAACCAGTGTAGATTTGGTCTTGTGTTGTAGGTTTTTGTCCTGCTGAAAGGGGAATTCCTCTCCCAGTGTCTGGTGTAAAGCAGCCTGAAGCAGGTTTTCCTCTAGGATTTTGCCTGTGCTTAGCTCCATCCAGTTTGTTTTTATCCTGAAAAACTCCCCAATATTTACCGATGTCAAGCATACCCATAGCATTATGCAGCCACCACCATGCTTGAAAATAAGGAGGCTGTTAATCAGTGATGTGTTGTGTTGGATTTGCCCCAATCATAAGGCTTTGCCTTTAGGCCAAAAGTGTATTAATTTGCTGTGTTTTTTTCTTCTTCCAGTATTACTTTAGTGCCTTGTTGCATACAAGACGCATGTTTTGGACTATTTGTATTCTGTATGTTTGTATTCCTCTTTTCACTCTGTCATTCAAGTCATTATTGTGGAGTCACTGCAATGTTGTTGATCTATCCTCAGTTTTCTCCCATCACAGCCATTTAACTCTGTAACTGTTTTAAAATCACATTTGGCCTCATGGTAACATCCCTGACCAGTTTCATTACTGGCCTGCAGCTCAGTTCAGAAATTGACCAAGCTTAAAGAGATACTCAATGTTTGATTTGATATTGTTACCCATCTACCATTCAATGCCCTTCTTTATGAGGCTTTCGAAAGGCTCCCTGGTCTTTCTAGTTGAATCTGTACCTGAAATACTTGACCATACAGATGTTGTATGTACAGTCGTGGCCAAAGGTTTTGAGAATGACACAAATATACATTTTCACAAAGTTTACTGCTTCAGTGACTTTAGATATTTTTGTCAGATGTTACTATGGATACTGAAGTATAATTCCAAGCATTTCATAAGTGTCAAAGGCTTTTATTGACAATTACATGAAGTTGATGCAAAGAGTCAATATTTGCAGTGTTGACCTTTCTTTTTCAAGACCTCTGCAATCCGCCCTGGCATGCTGTCAATTAACTTCTAGGCCACATCCTGACTGATGGCAGCCCATTCTTGCATAATCAATGCTTGGAGTTTGTCAGAATTTGTGGGTTTTTGTTTGTCCACCCGCCTGTTGAGAATTGACCACAAGTTCTCAATGGGATTAAGATCTGGGGAGTTTCCTGGCCATGGACCCACAATATAGATGTTTTGTTCCCCGAGCCACTTAGTTATCACTTTTGCCTTATGGCAAGGTGCTCCATCATGCTGGAAAAGGCATTTTTTGTCACCAAACTGTTCCTGTATGGTTGGGAGAAGTTGCTCTCGGAAGATGTGTTGGTACCATTCTTTATTCATGGCTGTGTTCTTAGGCAAAATTATGAGTGAGCCCACTCCCTTGGCTGAGAAGCAACCCCACACATGAATGGTCTCAGGATGCTTTACTGTTGGCATGACACAGGACTGATGGTAGCGCTCACCTTGTCTTCTCCGGACAAGCTTTTTTCCAGATGCCCCAAACAATCGGAAAGGGGATTCATCAGAGAAAATAACTTTACCCCAGTCCTCAGCAGTCCAATCTCTGTACCTTTTGCACAATATCAGTCTGTCCCTGATGTTTTTCCTGGAGAGAAGTGGCTTCTTTGCTGCCGGTCTTGACACCAGGCCATCCTCCAAATGTCTTAGCCTCACTGATGCACTCACACCTGCCTGCTGCCATTCCTGAGCAAGCTCTGTACTGGTGGTGCCCCGATCCCGCAGCTGAATTAACTTTAGGAGACGGTCCTGGTGCTTGCTGGACTTTCTTGGGTGCCCTGAAGCCTTCTTCACAACAATTGAACCGCTCTCCCTGAAGTTCTTGATGATCTGATAAATGGTTGATTTAGGTGCAATCTTACTGGCAGCAATATCCTTGCCTGTGAAGCCCTTTTTATGCAAAGCAATGATGACGGCACGTGTTTCCTTGCAGGTAACCATGGTTGACAGAGGAAGAACAATGATTCCAAGCACCACCCTCCTTTTGAAGCTTCCAGTCTGTTAGTCGAACTCAATCAGCATGACAGAGTGATCTCCAGCCTTGTGCTCGTCAACACTCACACCTGTGTTAATGAGAGAATCACTGACATGATGTCAGCTGGTCCTGTTGTGGCAGGGCTGAAATGCAGTGGAAATGTTTTTTGGGGATTCAGTTCATTTGCATGGCAAAGAGGGACTTTACAATTAATTGCAATTCATCTGATCACTCTTCATAACATTCTGGAGTATATGCAAATTGCCATCATACAAACTGAGGCTGCAGACTTTGTGAAAATTAATATTTGTGTCATTCTCAAAACGTTTGGCCACGACTGTACTGTATGGGGAACAGAGGAAGGGTTAGTCATTTAAAAATGACATCAACACCTATTATTTCACACAGAGTTATCATCTAACATATTTTGTGTTTTGTTAAGCCACATTTTACTCCTGAACTAATTTAGATGTGTCGAACCAAAGGGACTGAAATTGTATGCAACAACTATATTTTAGTTATAGTTAATCAAATTATAGTTCATCTTTTCAAAAAATACATTTTAACACTACACCGTACCCAAACCGGCAGTGCGCGTGCGCCATCGCACATGAATGGATTTTGTCCCCCCACACCAAACGTGATCATGACATGAAGGTTAAAATATCAAAACAAACTCTGAACCAAATATCAACTCAGCAAAAAAGAAAGGTCCCTTTTTAGGACCTTTTCTTTCAAAGATCATTTGTAAACATCCAAATAACTTCACAGATCTTCATTGTAAAGTGTTTAACCTCTTCACTATAGGGGGCAGTATTTTCACGGCCTGATGAAACACGTACCCAAATTAAACGGCCTACTACTCGGGCCCAGAATTTGCATATTATTAGTAGATTTGGATAGAAAACACTCTGAAGTTTCTAAAACTGTTTGAATGATGTCTGTGAGTATAACAGAACTCATATGGCAGGCAAAAACCTGAGAAAAATCCAACCAGGAAGTGGGAAGTCTGAGAATTGTAGTCTTTCAGACCATTTTCTATTGAAACTACAGTGTCTGTGGGGTCAACTTGCACTTCCTAAGGCTTCCACTAGATGTCAACAGTCTTTACAAAGTTGTTTGAGTCTTCTATGGTGAATTTTGACGGAATAACAGCCAGTTCAAGCAGTGGACAGTCTGAGGTCATATAGTTACTTCATGCGCATTCTGTAATGAATACGCTATTGTCCGGTTGGAATATTATCGATTTTTTATGTTAAAAACACCTTAAGGTTTGATTGGAAACAGCGTTTGACATGTTTCTACAAACGGTAATGGAACTTTTGAGCTTTGTCACGACTACTGCCGAGGGCGGTTCCTCTCCCTGTTCGGGTGGCACTCGGCGGTTGTCGTCACCGGCCTACTAGCTGCCATCGATCCCTTTTTCGTTTTTCTGTTAGTTGTGTCTTTATGAGTTACACCTGTTTCCCATTAGTAATTAGTTTTATTATTTAAGCCCGCCTCTCCACCTGTTCTGTGTGCGGGCTTGTTACGTGTCATCACTTTGTATGTTTTGTGGTACATGTATTTTGGACTTCAGGGTTATTGTTTCGCCCTGTTGTGTTTGGAAATATATCCTCGGTTTTCAGTACTTATTAAATTACATATTGTACCAAACACTTTCCTGCTTCCTGCGCCTGACTCCACAACCACGAAGCCCAAAGTGTTACAAGCTTTTCGTCTATTGATTTGCGCCCCCGTCTCGTGCCTTTGGAATAGTGTTCTGGATGCGCCAACAAAATGGAGGTATTTGGACATAAATTATAGACTTTATCAAACAAATGAACATTTCTTGTGGGAGTCCTTCCAAGTGCATTCCACCGAAGATCAGCATAGGTAAGAAAATATTTATAACAGTATTTTAGAGTTTTGACGACGCCGTGGCTTGACGGCTAACTGTATAGCTTGCATTGATGGCGGAGCTCTGTACTCAGAATATTGAACAATGTGCTTTCTCCATGAAGTTATTTTGAAATCAGTGCACTGGGTGCACTGGGTGAGTTTCACGGAAGAATACTGTACCAAGTTATCTAGCTGAATAAAACTAAGTTTGAGCCTATTCCTGGAAACATTGAACCACTGAAGTTTACATCAATTATAATTTCTAAAGTGGAAGTTGGAAAATATATATTTGAGTGTTTCAGTGAATGGTTAGTGAGGGAGGCCCTGCTCTCTCGCTTCCCCAGTTGTTTAGTTAATTTTCATTCCAATCTCCTTTGCATTAGCGTAGCCTCTCCTGTAGCCTGTCAACTATGTGTCTGTCTATCCCTGTTCTCTCCTCTCTGCACAGGCCACACAAACGCTTCACACCGCGAGGCCGCTGCCACTCTAACGTGGTGGTCCCAGCGCGCACAACCCACGTGGAGTTCCAGGTCTCCGGCAGCTTCTGGAACTGCCGGTCTGCGGCCAACAAGGCAGAGTTCATCTCAGCCTATGCTACCCTCCAGTCCCTCGACTTCTTGGCGCTGAGAGAAACATGGATTACCACAGAAAACACTGCTACTCCTACTGCTCTCTCCTCGTCCGACCACGTGTTCTCGCACACCCCGAGAGCATCTGGTCAGCGGGGTGGTGGCACTGGAATCCTCATCTCTCCCAAGTGGACATTCTCTCTTTCTCCCCTGACCCATCTGTCTATCTCCTCATTTGAATTCCATGCTGTCACAGTCACCAGCCCATTCAAGCTTAACATCCTTATCATTTATTGCCCTCCAGGTTCCCTTGGAGAGTTCATCAATGAGCTTGACGCCTTGATAAATTCCTTTCCTGAGGATGGCTCACCCCTCACAGTTCTGGGTGACTTTAACCTCCCTACGTCTACCTTTGACTCATTTCTCTCTGCCTCCTTCTTTCCACTCCTCTCCTCTTTTCACCTCACCCTCTCACCGTTTGTTAAGTCAAATGACACTGCTGGTCCTGCTCACATTGCCCTACCCTATGCTTTGATCTCTTTCTCCCCTCTCTCTCCAGATGAAATCTTGTGACTTATGACGGCCGGCTGCCCAACAAACTACCCGCTTGACCCTATCCCCTCCTCTCTTCTCCAGACCATTTCCGGAGACCTTCTCCCCTACCTTACCCCTTCTCAAAAAACCTACACTCGATCCCTCCGATGTCAACAACTACAGACCAGTATCCCTTCTATCTTTTCTCTCCAAAACTCTTGAGCGTGCCATCCTTGGCCAGCTCTCTTGCTATCTCTCTCAGAATGACCTTCTTGATCCAAATCAGTCAGGTTTCAAGACTGGTCATTCAACTGAGACTGCTCTTCTCTCTGTCACGGAGGCTCTCCGCACTGCTAAAGCTAACTCTCTCTCCTCTGCTCTCATCCTTCTAGACCTATCTGCTGCCTTTGATACTGTGAACCATCAGATCCTCCTCTCCACCCTCTCCGAGTTGGGCATCTCCGGCGCGGCTCACTCTTGGATTGCGTCCTACCTGACAGGTCGCTCCTACCAGGTGGCGTGGCGAGATTCCGTCTCCGCACCACGTGCTCTCACCACTGGTGTCCCCCAGGGCTCAGTTCTAGGCTCTCTCCTATTCTCGCTATACACCAAGTCACTTGGCTCTGTCATATCCTCACATGGTCTCTCCTATCATTGCTACGCAGACGACACACAATTAATCTTCTCCTTTCCCCCTTCTGATAACCAGGTGGCGAATCGCATCTCTGCAAGTCTGGCAGACATATCAGTGTGGATGACGGATCACCACCTCAAGCTAAACCTCGGCAAGACGGAGCTGCTCTTCCTCCCGGGGAAGGACTGCCCGATCCATGATCTCGCCATCACGGTTGACAACTCCATTGTGTCCTCCTCCCAGAGTGCTAAGAGCCTTGGTGTGACCCTGGACAACACCCTGTCGTTCTCCGCTAACATCAAGGCGGTGACTCGATCCTGTAGGTTCATGCTCTACAACATTCGCAGAGTACGACCCTGCCTTACACAGGAAGCGGCACAGGTCCTAATCCAGGCACTTGTTATCTCCCGTCTGGATTACTGCAACTCGCTGCTGGTGGGGCTCCCTGCCTGTGCCATTAAACCCCTACAACTCATCCAGAACGCCGCAGCCCGTCTGGTGTTCAACCTTCCCAAGTTCTCTCACGTCACCCCACTCCTCCGCACACTCCACTGGTTTCCAGTTGAAGCTCGCATCTGCTACAAGACCATGGTGCTTGCCTACGGAGCTGTGAGGGGAACGGCACCTCCGTACCTTCAGGCTCTGATCAGTCCCTACACCCAAAGAAGGGCACTGCGTTCATCCACCTCTGGCCTGCTCGCCTCCCTACCTCTGCGGAAGCCCAGTTCCCGCTCAGCCCAGTCAAAACTGTTCGCTGCTCTGGCACCCCAATGGTGGAACAAGCTCCCTCACGACGCCAGGACAGCGGAGTCAATCACCACCTTCCGGAGACACCTGAAACCCCACCTCTTTAAGGAATACCTGGGATAGGATAAAGTAATCCTTGTAATCCCCCCCAAAAAAGATATAGATGTACTATTGTAGTGGTTGTTCCACTGGATATCATAAGGTGAATGCACCAATTTGTAAGTCGCTCTGGATAAGAGCGTCTGCTAAATGACGTAAATGTAAATGTAAAAATATCCAGAAAAACGCATGTCAGAAATGTTATAAATTGATTTGCATTTTAATGAGGGAAATAAGTATTTGACCCCCTCTCAATCAGAAAGATTTCTGGCTCCCAGGTGTCTTTTATAAAGGTAACGAGCTGAGATTAGGAGCACACTCTTAAAAGGAGTGCTCCTAATCGCAGGTTGTTAACTGTAAAAAAGACACCTGTCCACAGAAGCAATCAATCAATCAGATTCCAAACTCTCCACCATGGCCAAGACCAAAGTGCTCTCCAAGGATGTCAGGGACAAGATTGTAGACCTACACAAGGCTGGAATGGGCTACAAGACCATCACCAAGCAGCTTGGTGAGAAGGTGACAACATTTGGTGCAATTATTCGCAAATGGAAGAAACACAAAAGAACTATCAATATCCCTCCGCCTGGGACTCCATGCAAGATCTCACCTCGTGGAGTTGCAATGATCATGAGAACGGTGAGGAATCAGCCCAGAACTACACGGGAGGATCTTGTCAATGATCTCAAGGCAGCTGGGACCATAGTCACCAAGAAAACAATTGGTAACACACTACGCCGTGAAGGACTGAAATCCTGCAGCGCCCGCAAGGTCCCCCTGCTCAAGAATACATATACATGCCCGTCTGAAGTTTGACAATGAACATCTGAATGACTCAGAGGACAATTGGTGAA
Source organism: Salmo trutta (assembly GCF_901001165.1). Lineage (NCBI taxonomy): Eukaryota > Metazoa > Chordata > Actinopteri > Salmoniformes > Salmonidae > Salmo > Salmo trutta. The sequence goes on along the minus strand of NC_042974.1, from coordinate 53,853,205 downwards.
AGTGTTGTGGTCAGATGAGACCAAAATGGAGCTCTTTGACATCAACTCAACGCGCCGTGTTTGGAGGAGGAGGAATGCTGCCTATGACCCCAAGAACACCATCTCCACCGTCAAACATGGAGGTGGAAACATTATGCTTTGGGGTTTTTTTCCTGCTAAGGGGACAGGACAACTTCACCGCATCAAAGGGACGATGGACGGGGCCATGTACCGTCAAATCTTGGGTGAGAACCTCCTTCCCTCAGCCAGGGCATTGAAAATGGGTCGTGGATGGGTATTCCAGCATGACAATGACCCAAAACACACGGCCAAGGCAACAAAGGAGTGGCTCAAGAAGAAGCACATTAAGGTCCTGGAGTGGCCTAGCCAGTCTCCAGACCTTAATCCCATAGAAAATCTGAGGAGGGAGCTGAAGGTTCGAGTTGCCAAACGTCAGCCTCGAAACCTTAATGACTTGGAGAAGATCTGCAAAGAGGAGTGGGACAAAATCCCTCCTGAGATGTGTGCAAACCTGGTGGCCAACTCCAAGAAACGTCTGACCTCTGTGATTGCCAACAAGGGTTTTGCCACCAAGTACTAAGTCATGTTTTGCAGAGGGGTCAAATACTTATTTCCCTCATTAAAATGCAAATCATTTTATAACATTTTTGACATGCGTTTTTCTGGATTATTTTGTTGTTATTCTGTCTCTCACTGTTCAAATAAACCTACTATTAAAATTATAGACTGATCATTTCTTTGTAAGTTGGCAAATGTACAAAATCAGCAGGGGATCAAATACTTTTTTCCCCCACTGTAAATATGAACTTGATCGAACAAAACACACATGTATTGTGTAACATGATGTCCTAGGAGTGTCATCTGATGAAGATCGTCAAAGGTTAGTGCTTCATTTTAGCTGGATTGTAGGTTTTTGTGACACATCTCCTTGCTAGGAAAATGGCTGTGTGGATTTTCTTGTTTAGGTGGTGTCCTAACATAATCTAATGTTTTGCTTTCGCTATAAAGCCTTTTTGAAATCGGACAACGTGGTTGGATTCAGGGGAAGTGTATCTTTACAATGGTGTAAAATAGGCATATGTTTGAGAAATTGAAATTTTTTGATTTTTGATGTTTTGAATTTCGCACCCTGCTGTTCCATTGGCTGTTGGCTAGGTGTTCCGTTGTCGGAACGGGGTTCCGCTAGCGGAACGCCTAGATGCAAGAAGTTAAACACTGTTTCCCATGCTTGTTCAATGAACCATAAAGAAATTAATGAACATGCACCTGTGGAACAGTCATTAAGACACTAAAAGGTCACTGTTATAAAAACTTAGGACACTAAAGAGGCTTTTCTACTGACACTGAAAAACACCAAAAGAAAAATTCCCAAGGTCTCTGCTCATCTGCGTGAACGTGCCTTAGGCATGCTGCATGGAGGCATGCTGCATGGAGGCATGCTGCATGGAGGCATGCTGCATGGAGGCATGCTGCATGGAGGCATGCTGCAAGGAGGCATGCTGCAAGGAGGCATGCTGCAAGGAGGCATGCTGCAAGGAGGCATGCTGACTGCAGATGTGGCCAGGGCAATACATTTCAATGTTCGTACTGTGAGACACCTAAGAAAGCGCTACAGGGAGACAGAACAGACAGCTGATCGTCCTCGCAGTGGCAGACCACATGTACCAACACCTGCACAGGATCGGTACGTCCGAACATCACACCTGCGGATTAGGTACAGGATGGCAACAACAACTGTCCGAGTTACACCAGGAATACACAAACCCTCCATCAGTGCTCAGACTGTCCGCAATAGGCTGAGAGAGGCTGAACTGAGGGCTTGTAGGTCTGTTGTAAGACAAGTCCTCACCAGACATCACCGGCAACAACGTCGCCTATGGGCACAAACCCAACGTCGCTGGACCAGACAGGACTGGCAAAAAGTGCTCTTCACTGACGAGTCGCGGTTTTGTCTCACCATTAGTGATGGTCAGATTTGCGTTTATCGTCGAAGGAATGAGCGTTACACCGAGGCTTGTGCTCTGGAGTGGGATTGATTTGGAGATGGAGGGTTCATCATGGTCTGGGGCGGTGTGTCACAGCATCATCGGACTGAGCTTGTTGTCATTGCAGGCAATCTCAATGCTGTGTGTTACAGGGATGACATCCTCCTCCCTCATGTGGTACCCTTCCTGCAGGCTCATCCTGACATGACCCTCCAGCATGACAATGCCATCAGCCATACTGCTCGTTCTGTGCGTGATTTCCTGCAAGACAGGAATGTGAGTGTTCTGCCATGGCCAGCGAAGAGCCCGGATCTCAATCCCATTGAGCATGTCTGGGATCTGTTGGATCGGAGGGTGAGGGCTAGGGCCATTCCTCCCAGATATGTCCGGGAATTTGTCCTATTTAGCTAGCTTGCTGTTGCTAGCTAATTTGTCCTGGGATATAAACGTTGAGTTGTTATTTTACCTGAAATGCACAAGGTCCTCTACTCCGACAATTAATCCACACAAAACGTTCAACCAAATCAGTTCTAGTCATCTCTCCTCCTTCCAGGCTTTTTCTTCTTTGGACTTTAAATGGCAGTTGGCATTACCATGACGACCGACCAAACTCAGTTAATCTTCCGATCACCCACGTGGGTATAACGAATGAGGAGATGGCACGTGGGTATCTGTTTCTATAAACCAATGAGGAGATGGGAGAGGCAGGACTTGCACTGCTTTTGGCGTCACAAATAGAACTGACTTCTATTTTAGCGCCTGGTAATGCAGACGCTCGTTGCCGCGCACGAGCAGTGTGGGTGCAGTATTTTGAGTAGATTGTTGACAAGCAAATTACAATTAAATCAATTTTAACCCCACTTTGTATACCAAGGGGAATGAATACTTTTGCAACTTCAAGTGTATTTTGAATGAAAATACTAAAATCACAATTAAAGCATTTGAAATTGAAGTACAGGTTTAATGAGTGTGTTTAAGTGTAATGATAGTGAACATATAGTATACTTTAAGACTGAAAACCAATGTATTGAAGGTTGATGATAGTATATTTATAGTATACCTAAGATCTACTAGAAAAGTTTATCTTGTATTTGAAGTATATTATTTTCATTTTCTATATATTTAAGTATACTTTAGTATACTTGTAACAAAACTTGCTTGGGATCTGTTGTGTTATGCCATTAGGTGTTATATATGACTATGACCAGTTACAGTGTCTTGTGATAGACTCATGTATGGCCTGTTGGCAATTGAGAAAAGATTAGTGATGGGTTATTCGACACTTTTTACTGATTCAGATTTTTTTTGGAGTCACTCAGTTAAAAGAACATATCGTTCGACTCATTTTGTTAATTTGAGTCAGTAATCCCCAGAGCACGCAGGACCCCCCATACCAACGAACGATGAACTGAACTCGAAAGAGTCATGATTCTACAAGCCTCTCATTCACATCTTTCACCATAGGGAGCTTATTGGAGCTGTCATTTGTGACTGAGACCTTTAAAAATGTGCTTTATATTATTTATTATATTATTTCTTGATACATTTGCAACAAGGTCTAGTTGTGGCTGCAACCGGACTAGATTGTGAACGACTTTTGGCCGAATGCATTTGTTGTCTGCCTTGAGAGTGATATGCACAGGGGCTCAACTTTGTTTTTTTTACTATTATTTTTGTACCTGACCACACAGAGGTGTCTGCATGGTCCTAAAGCACACCTATTCCTCATTTTGTGTCACATTCCAATGATAAAACTGGGGGGGAGGCAAAAAAATAATGGAATATGGGGGGGACACAAAATTGCACCCCTGAATATGCAAACTATTTGTTCTCTAGTTAAAATTTATTCAGCAGAGACTGTGTGTGTTTTGGTTCTACAAAGCCCGGTCCATCATAACATTCAATAATCAATTAAATAAATGAATTGCATTCATTCTCGCACCATGCGATCAGTTATCAGTTCTGAACATGTCTTTTCCTTCTCTATGCGACATGCAACATGATCTATTTTTCCTTGTGCACATGATAGACATTTGCTGGTCAGAGCAAATCTCCGGAGACTCCGATTAACCCTGCTGTAGAATTAATTGCAGCCAGCAGGTCAAACGAACGACTAAAATTAAGAAGTCACTGAATAAATGAATCATGACTCTCGAATCAGTAAAAAGAGTTGTTCGAAAATAATGAATTGTTCGTGAATTGCACAAAACTAGAACAGATTACAAAATCAATGCTTCTGAATTCTATCCTCAGGGACACACAGGCATTGCAGGGCTAGCACACCTGAATCAAATGGTCAATTATCACAATAATACCACCAAATACATTTTAACCATGTAATATGCCTATCCTCTTCAAAAGGATCTACAAAGTAACTTGAGTTTCGAGGAAGGTTCTTTATAGAACACTTCTCCATGTTTAATTAGAGAGAGTATGGCACTCTCAATGCCAGGTTTGTGGGTTCGATTCCCATGGGGGACCAGTATGAGAACATTTATGTACTCACTGCTGTAAGTTTCTCCGGAGAAGAGCGTCGACTAAAATGTAAAATGCAAAAATGAGAAACGGTACTGTGCTGTACTGAATGACCAGTTGATTATGCTGGCGTAGACGGAGATTGTTCATGCTGTGCAGCACAAGTTTTGGGATTTCAAACGGTCGTACCCATATATTGTGCTTGCAAGTTAAGCATTTCACTGTATTTGTGCATGTGACAAATAAAACTTGATATTAATCAGGCAACACCTCGCCGCACACACCAAACGTAACCCAGCATACCTCAAAAGGCTGTTCAAGAACATTGCGCACCGTTTTGGGGAAACATGTCATTCAGAACAAACTGTTATGCAGCATAGAAAACATTGAACCGAACTGAATGCACTTCAGTTAAAAACATTTATTAAATTAAGGTTTGGTTCACATCGGTTAACTGTGCTTTTCAACTTCAGAATATTCTTACATTAAAAACTACACATAAACCATGCATGTTAAAATATAAAATCACAGGAGGTGGTGCAGCCCAGGAGGCAGGCATCCATCTTCTTTACCCCATGTTTCTCCAACTCAAAATCTTCCATTATATTTATTACACTCCTGAAAACAACCATAACTCTGGACTCCATCACTTCTCGTGGATCTAAGGAACAACAATTTACCAATGAAATGTCTTTGGGAGTTAACAAGGAAATTACTCACACCTTTGACATCAACTGTGAACTCTTACACACCATACTGTATAAGATACCCAGGCTACGGTTTTGACTAGATGGTATACAGCCAAGGTCAGAATTGCCTTTTGGTAGCAGGCAGAGATGTGAAAAATATACATCTAAAAGGTTTATTGCTCGAGGCTTGGATAAACACAGTGTACGCTAGTGGCACCTGCTGGTCAAAATAATTTAGAACAGCCACATTATTATATACTGAACAAAAATATAAATGCAACATGCAACAATTTCAACAATTTTACTGAGTTACAGTTCATATAAAGAAATCAGTCAATTGAAATAAATTAATTAGACCATTAATATATTGATTTCACATGACTGGGCAGGGGCACAGCGATAGGCCCACCCACTTGGGAGCCAAGCCTACCAACTAGGGAGCCAGGCCCAGCCAATCAGAATGAGTTTTTCCCCACAAAAGGGCTTTATTGCAGCCAAAAATACTCCTCAGTTTCATCAGCTGTCCTGGTTGCTGGTCTCAGATGATCCCACAGGTGAAGAAGCCGGATGTGGAGGTCCTGGGCTGGCGTGGTTACCTGTGGTCTGCGGTTGTGAGGCCGGTTGGACATGCTGCCAAATTCTCTGAAATGCCATTGGAGGTGGCTTATGGTAGAGAAATGAACATTAAATGATCTGACAACAGGTCTGGTGGACATTCCTGTAGTAAGTATGCCAATTACACACTCCCTCAAAATTTGAGACATCTGTGGCATTGTGTTATGTAAAAAAAATGCATTTACAGAGTTATCCTTTTTATATAAAACTTTTTAAAATATATTTACGTCACCAAATCATTTATTAAAACACATTGTTTTGCAATGAAGATCTACAGTGTCCTCAGCAGCATTCTGTTGGGTAGCACCATAATGTAGCCAGGGGAGAGCTAGCTTCTGTCCTCCTCTGCGTACATTGACTTCAATACAAAACCTAGGAGGCTCATGGTTCTCACCCCCTTCCATAGACTTGCACAGTTATTATGACAACTTCCAGAGGACATCCTCAAAGCTCTTACAGTATGAACTGGCATATTGTCCACTCAATCAAAGGAACCGAGAATTAACCTAGTACTGAAAGCATAAGCTGCAGCTAGCTAGCAGGGTATTGCATAAAATGTGGTGGGTATTGGACTCAAAGAAAGAGAAAGACAATAGTTGAACAGTTTTGAACAATTCCATTTATTCCAAAATTAAGGAGAAGCAAGAGAGAGTGAACGAGAGAGAGAGCGAGAGCCAGCTATATTTGGTTGTATTTTTGTTTTTAACTTTAAACTGCTAAACTGCTTATGCAGCTAGCTAGTTTAGCCTACTCAAATAAAAAAATTTACCAAAAGGACATGGCAAAATGCTCAACCATTTAAGACTTACTACCACTACAATCTGTCCCCTATATATTTAAAATAAATTGGGGAACTATCACCACATAGGAGTTAAATTGGTACTGCATCTCCCTTACAGGTGCAACAAATATAGCCTTTTACAAGGTATGCCTCAAAATATGTTAAAATAAGACAGAGACAACAATTCCATGCACCCACTACTGGTCAAAAGGTTTTGGTGCGCCAAAGATACAGTATGGTACTGTATTTTGTGGGGTGGAATTACAGTACCATTCGAAATACAGACATTTTTCCACAATGCACATTAATTAACATTATGCTGCATTAACACATTTCAGAGATTTTTTAAGTGTTGGTAATACCTAAAATGAACAAATAAAAATCACAGTTTTCTATCAGGTCATACTTTTTTTTAAATCTAAAAAAGTCTAAAATATTGAGATTTAAAAACTTGCTGCATGCCATATATATGTTTCCCATTATAAATCAGATATTCTAAAACTGTGCACATGTGAATGAGCATTAGACAGTAACTCCACCTGGAAAGTGCCCTCCATACACCTTTTATGATGACACTATCCTTTCCAATCACAATTGTTATGCAAGTAAATGAATGGATTATAAAATATATATCATGACAGGTTTGATGGAAACCGGATGTGCCGGTACAATTTCAGAAATGTCGCCAGACAATTTATTTGTTCAACATGGTGGGATTTTTTTGTGTCTGTAAAAAGTATAATTATGTGACAATTGTAGTGGAAGCTCCTTTATCCGCACATATTTATATAATAAATGATCACGTTGAACTAAACTTGAAGTCATGCGATGATATGTTGTACTGTAGGTACCACTACGATGTGGAAAAGCATTAAGAGTTTATAGGCAGATGAAATAAGTTACGATGCACATATGATAGGTAAGATATAAAAAACCTTGCAGAGAGCCTATCCCACTGACAATCTCTTCAAAATAAAATAGAAACTATTCGAACCAAGACCTAAAAAGAACTGATATTGGCACAAGATGGAGGGAGTGTTGGAACATACAGTAACTAACAAAATTAAAATTAACAAAAAATGACACTTAATCCAGTACATTTTGCAATGTAAATTTACTTTCTTCCATCTAGCTGCATATTTCAAGACATGGCATATGAGGGTGCGGTGAGATACTCAATGGGTTGGGCATTTCTTTTCTCAGAAATAAAAAATGGAAATCAAATGATCCTCCATCGTTAAAACAATGGATGAATCAAGTTCATTATTATTTAAATATCGAAAAAATGTGGGCTACAGATAGAAATATCCAAAGGATGAAAAATGACCAAAAAATACATTAAGTAATAAATGTAAAAATATAAGTTATGATGAATGTCATGATGGACAGTTATCCAATTCATCTTGTGTTGTCTTTGAATGCTGATGACCAATGCTTCGCTGCCAATTATCAAATAAAAGTATATTGCTCTTATCCGTATCTCATCATAAACCTACCCTGTCCACTTTTTCAGATAACTTTTGGGTATTGTGTGTAGATGGGTGAGAAAATCAATTTAATCAATATTGAATTCAGGTTGCAAAACAACAAAATGAGGATTAAGTCAAGGGTATGAATCATTTCTGAAGGCACTGTATGGCTGGCTAGTGGTGTGTGTGGATATTTTAGTATATGGTGGTTAGCTAGAGTCTTTTCTATCTGTGTTTCTGCTGCTGTCTGAGGAAGGGATAAAGTTGGGCCAGAGCAAGGGTTGATGATGCAGCCTGTTACAGGCTATGGTTTTTACGTTTACGTTTTGAGGGTGGGCTTTAGCATGTAAAGCTCGTTAGCACTTAGGGTGCGCCGATTGGTGTCACCTCGTTAGTCAATACGTGTTACACCTGTGCTGGTTGCTGTTTCATTAGTGGGAAGGTGTTTCACCTGTGCTGGCCCAAGTGCTATTTACGAGTGGCAAACCCATTGCTCCAGCTGTCTTGGGAGATGTGGATTGTCAACACCTTTAGTTGGAGTGCCCTAATTGATTTCTAGAAAAGCATTGCTTTGTCAGATTTTGTTTTGTTCCACGTTTTTGGTTTGCTTTGCTTCCTGTCTTTAAGTTTGGTATGGGTTTTTATTTTGTTAGCCTCTTTAGCACATTTAGTGAGCTCTCATGGTGGGTGTCTTTTATGTTCCAGTTGTTGTTAGTCAACTTTCAGTGGACACCCCCATGAGTGTCTTTCAGAACTTATCCTAAAACCTCACCTGTTTAGTTTTGGTTGTTGGTCAGTGACTGTTAATTCCCCCTTCTGTTTGAGTGACATTTTTGTTTTTCTTGTTGGTAACAGGAGTGCTCCTCTGTCTTTCTGCCTCTCTGCTACTTGTATCAGCCAACCAGACCGAATAGTCATGATAAAGAAAATCAAATGTCGACAAGTGTTAATCAATCACTATAGTACAAGCAAAAGTCACCCAGTAAAACACTACTTGCGTTAATGTCTAAAAGTATTTGGTGTAATATATACATAAGTGTCAAAAGTGTAAATCATTTCAAATTCCTTATTAAGCAAACCAGATGGCAATGTTTTCTTGTTTTTTTATTTATTTACTGTTAGCAAGGGGCACACTACAACACTCAGACATCATTTACCAAATAAGCATTTGTGTTTAGTGAGTGCCAGATCAGAGGCAGTAGGGATGACCAGGGATGTTCTATTGATAAGTGATTGAATTGGACCATTTCCCTGCCACGTCCTTCTCTCCCTCTCCCCTCCCCTTTTCCTTATCTCAGGATATCCAGGAGCAGTTGGTTCCTCAGCCTTCTCCTGTTAACTGTCGGCCTGGTTAGAGAGGTTGGTTTTCCACTTCTATCTCACCATTCCTGCTTCTCTCTATTCTTCCTTTACTAATTGAATTGGTTGTCCCTGGGCCTGTTAAAGCGATAGCTAGGGTAAAGATTAGATCAGATGTTTGTGCGTTAAACTGTGCAGATACTGATTATTACTCCTGTTGGACAGGGTTATTCAGGACAGCGACAACACTTTCATTACCCTGACCTGACTCTAGTGAAATTAGACCTTAGTTTGTTTCTGGGGAGTGACGTTGTTAGCAGTGAGAAGCCCTTATCTCTCTGTTCTGTCGTCCAATCTGTTCACTGATGACCCGTTGTTGTTGTTTAGTAACTGAGTGGTGCATCAGCCTCCTAGTGAGAAATTCGGGGATCATTTCTCCCTCAAGGCAGACCCCTGGTAGTTTATGCCATATGGTAAAATAGTTTAGGGAATACAATTGCTGTTATTTTTGGTGTCAGACAACTGTTTTAGCAGCATGTGTATGGAAGCTACGTTAGCCAACTAGCAGTAGGCTAGCCAGCTGACTAGAGGGAATGGAACACTGCCCCTACCTCGCTCTCAAACCAAGGTGCATGAATTGAAGAGCAGTTGAAACCAATGTGTTTCATCAGGGTTTTTGGCCCTACAGACTACATCCTGCCCAGCAGTTTGATGTGCACCAGTTGTACTTTTCCATTTATCCCTGAAACTAAAAAGATAAGCCTGGTGACACCATGACCCACCTCTAAAAGTACAGTACATGAAAGGGCTGACTTGGGCCTAAATGGCAGCAGGCATGACTGGAATTATGCTGATGTCGTTTGATGTCTTTTGGGTACCGTGCTACCCGGCTTTGTTCAGTTTGGTTAAGTTAAAGAGAGAGGGGACCTCCTGTGTCCATGTCTCTGTCTGTCATGTGCTTAAGTGACGGCTGGGAGTGACGGGAAACCACACAGAATATAAATTGGGAAATACCCCAAAAGGATTAATCTTCGTCAAAGCTGAGCGTCGTTGTGCTCCGGATGATGGTCAAAAACAACGAGTTCTGTTTCGGTTTAGAAATAACTCTCTATGACTGTGCAGAGTTTCAAATGAAGCTTTGTCACACTAAAGCATAGGGTAGGGATGGTTGAAGGACATGTTGTCATGACTCACACCAGAGAGAGTTTTTTGCAGTTTCAGTCTGATAAATGCTGAGACATATAGCTGTGATAAATCTTTAGTGCTGCTGTTGCCAATGGAAACTGAAACTGTAACTGCAAGTGGGACGTGCTCTGGGGGAGCTCTGTTGTGGTGGTGAGGACTAGGCAGGTCACCCGTGATACAAGTCAGTATTAGATGTACATCCATGTCTGAGGATGTCGGGCGATGACATGGAAACTGGGCACTAGCTGCAACAGTGAGCGCTGTTACCCTCAAGTCGGTTTCGGTTTTGCTAGGGTGTAGTGGACAGGGTTGGTGGATGGGCATAAGTATCTGCTTCTGATTTTAAAAGTTGCAAGTTTGTTGAGCTATAAAAAGTCATTTTTTAAAACCTTTTGTATTTAAACCTATCCCAAATCTTAACCCATTCCCAAACTTTAACATTCAGAGTTAATACCTAACCTTAACTAGGCAAGTCAGTAAAAAACAGATTCTTATTCACAATGCTTGTGTTCCTAGTGCCAATAGAGCAGTAATATTGGACAACACAAATCCAAAAAGTTAAGAAATATGAGAGCGAGCAATGTCATAATCCGGAGTGAAAATGTGCGTGTGTGTACAGTGCATTCGGAAAGTATTCAGACCCCTTGACTTTTTCCACATTTTGTAACATTACAGCCTTATTCTAAAATGTAAATGCAATATTTCATTTTTTTTAAACCTGTTTTTGCTTTGTCATTATGGGATATTTTGTGTAGATTGATGAGGGGGGGGGGGACAACTTTATCAATTTTAGGATAAGGCTTTAACGTAACAAAATGTGGAAAAAGTCAAGGAGTCTGAATAGTATATACAGCACCAGTCAAAAGTTTGGACACACCTACTTATTCAAGGGTTTTTCTTTATTTTTATTATTTTCTACATTGTAGAATAATAGTGAAGACATCAAAACTATGAAATAACACATGGAATTGTGTAGCAAGCAAAAAAGTGTAGTAAGCAACAACAAAAAATTCTAAATACATGTGAGATTCTTCAAAGTAGCCACCATTTGCCTTGATGGCAGCTTTGCAAACGCTTGCCATTTTCTCAACCAGCATCACCTGGAATGCTTTTCCAACAGTCTTGAAGGAGTTCCCACATATGCTGAGCACTTGTTGGCTGCTTTTCCTTCACTCTGCGGTCCAACTCATCCCAAACTACCTCAATTGGGTTGAGGTCAGGTGATTGTGGAGGCCAGGTCATCTGATGCAGCACTCCATCACTCTCCTTCTTGGTCAAATAGCCCATACACAGCTTGGAGGTGTGTTGGGTCATTGTCCTGTTGAAAAACAAATGATAGTCCCACTAAGCGCATACCGGATGGGATGGTGTATCGCTGCAGAATGCTGTGGTAGCCATGCTGGTTAAGTGTGCCTTGAATTCTAAATAAATCTCAGACAGTGTCACCAGCAAAGCACCATCACGCCTCCTCCATGCTTCACGGTGGGAACCACACATGCAGAGATCATCCGTTCACCTACTCTGCATCTCACAAAGACACAGCGGTTGGAACCAATAATCTCAAATTTGGTCTCATCAGACCAAAGGACAGATTTCCACCGGTCTAATGTCCATTGCTAGTGTTTCGTGGCCCAAGCAAATCTCTTATTATTATTGGTGCAGTGGTTTCTTTGAAGCAATTTGACCATGAAGGCTTGATTCACACAGTCTCCTCTGAATAGTTGATGTTGAGATGTGTGTTACTTGAACTTTGTGAAGCATTTATTTGGGCTGCAATCTGAGGAGCAGTTACCTCTAATGAAGTTATCCTCTGCAGCAAATGTAACTCTGGGTCTTCCTTTCCTGTGGCGGTCCTCATGAGAGCCAGTTTCCTCCTAGCGCTTGATGGTTTTTGAGATTGCACTTGAAGAAACTTTTAAACTTCCATGATATATTTCAGTCTCTCAGTCCTGGCTTTGATAAGCCTGTACTGACCCCGCCTTCTGGATGGTAGCGGAGTGAACAAGCCATGGCTCGGGTGGCTGAGGTCCTTGATGATCTTCTTGGCCTTTCTGTGACAACAGGTACTGTAGATGTCCTGGAGGGTAGGCAGTGTGTCCCCGGTGATGCGATGGGCAGACTGCACCACCCTCTGGAAAGACCTGCGGTTGCGGGCGGTGCAGATGCCATAACAGGTGGTGATACAGCCCGACAGGATGCTCTCAATGGTGCATCTGTAAAGGTTTGTGAGGGTCTTATGGGCCAAGCCGACTTTCTTCAGCCACCTGAAGTTGTTGAGGGAGAGGTTATTTTCATGGCACCACTCCGCCAGGGCCCTCACCTCCTCCCTTTTGGCTTTATTGTCATCATTGGTAATCATGCTGTGTCATTTGCAAACGTCATGATTGAATGAACGTCCAATTCTGACGTGCGACTGTGAGATCAGAACACTGACATTACTGTCTTGCAGGAAATCACATGCAGAATGAGCAGTATGGCTGGTGGCATTGTCATGCTGGAGAGTCATGTCAGGATGAGCCTGCAGGAAGGGTACCACATGAGGGAGGAAGATGTCTTCCCTGTAACACATAGTGTTGAGATTACCTGCAATGACAAAAAGCTCAGTCCGATGATGCTGTGACACACCGCCCCAGACCATGATGGACCCTCCACCTCCAAATCGATCCCGCTCCAGAGTACAGGCCTCGGTGTAACGCTCATTGCTTCGATGATAGGCGCGAATCCGACCATCACCCCTGGTGAGACAAAACCGCGACTCGTCAGTGAAGAGCACTTTTTGCCAGTCCTGTCTGGTCCAGCAACGGTGGGTTTGTGCCCATAGGCCACGTTGTTGCCGGTGATGTCTGGTGAGGACCTGCTTTACAACAGGCCTACAAGCCCTCAGTCTAGCCTCTTTCAGCCTATTGTGGACAGTCTGACAGCCACTGCGAGGACGATCAGCTGTCTGTCCTATCTCCCTGTAGCGCTGTTTTAGGCGTCTCACTGTACAGACACTGCAATTTATTGCCCTAGCCACATCTCCAGTCCTCATGCCTCCTTGCATCTTTCTTTGGGTGTTTTTCAGAGTCAGTAGAAAGGCCTCTTTAGTGTCCTAAGTTTTCATAACTGTGACCTTAATTGCCTACCATCTGTAAGCTGTTAGTGTCTTAACGACCGTTCCACAGGTGCATGTTCATGAATTGTTTATGGGTCATTGAACAAGCATGGGAAACGGTGTTTAAACCCTTTACAATGAAGATCTGAAGTTATTTGGATTTTTATGAATTATCTTTAAAAGGCAGGGTCCTGAAAAAGGGACGTGGTTTCCATGTATTTGATGCCATTCCATTTGCTCCATTCCAGCTTTTGTTATGAGCCGTCCTCCCCTCAGTAGCCTCCACTGCTTTATTCACTGGAAATAAAATCGGACTGATGACTTCCTTAGTAGCTAGTGGCCATACATGGCCATTACCTGAAACATGATGGTTACCCGGTGACATTGTTCCTCCGGCCTGAGGCACGATAAGGCAGTCCCAGACAACATGGCACACATCACGACACACGAGCCACAGATTAAGAGTCAGTGAGTCAGGTAAACTCACTCCTGGAGGCCTGAAATTACAACTGAAGTCATAGTAAATTAGAATTTTAATTTGACCTTGTTTTATTGGGGAATGTTAAGTAAGAATGTTATATAAGCAAATAGGTAAGTATTTGATTACCCCCAGGGTCCATATCTAACCCCGGGGACTCCCTGAGCATTTGGTCTGTTATTCATTTGTTCTGGTATTTATGTTTCTGTTCTCTTACATTCAGAACCACACAGTATTTTTAGAAGATCTTTCTCTGATGTTAGTTGTGGTGATGCTGTTTTTTCCTCTCTTCTCTCTGTCCTGTCTCATCCAAACTGACCACGGAATACAATAACACTTTGTCTTTCTCTGTTTTACCCACTCCTTTGGACTGATTCTCTCTCTCTCTCTGTTGTCGTCATCCTACCACACAGAAGACAATTAAGTGTAACCAACTCTACTACTGACAAACGGTTCAATGGTTTTCCTACTATCAGGTGAACGTTCACAGGACAGAACGGACGATAGCAGAGAGTTGCGGTAAAACCTTTAGGACTCTAATGTAAATACAATTGCCTTGGAGAGCTTTCTTTCGTCACGAATGACATCATGCTGCATTTTTATTTGTTGAATCAGGTCACTTACGGTTCTGTACGTCTCAGTTGGCAGAGCATGGCGCTTGCAATGCCAAGATGGTGGATTCAATTCCTGGGCCTACTCATATGTAAAATGTATCCACGCATGACTGTAAGTTGCTTTCTGTCACGTCCTGACCATAGAGAGCTCTTATTTTCTATGGTAGAGTAGGTCAGGGCGTGACTGGGGGGGTTTATCTAGTTTATTTAGATTTTTGTATGATCCCCAATTAGAGGCAGCTGGTCATCGTTGTCTCTAATTGGGGATCATATTTAAGTAGTTGTTTTTCCCACCTGTGTTTGTGGGAGATTACTTTGAGTTAGTGCATGTTGCACCTCTTTCCTCACGGTTTGTGTTTTGTTTGTAGTTTATTGTTTGTTTTGCAAAGTTTCACATTAAAAATAATGATGTGGAACGATACCCACGCTGCGCTTTGGTCTCCTTCCTACGACGAACGTGACAGAATCTCCCACCACCAGAGGACCAAGCAGCGTGGCCAAGAGTGGACATGGGAGGAGATCCTGGACGCAGATTGGGGAATATTGCCATCCAAGGGAGGAGATAGAGGCAGCAAAAGAGGAACGGTGACGATACCAGGAATTAGCACGGCAACGACGGAAACCCGAGAGGCAGCTCCAAAACATTTTTTTTGGGGGGGGGCACATGGGGAGATTGGCGGAGTCAGGGTTTAGACCTGAGCCAACTCCCCGTGCTTACCGTGGGGAACGTGTGACCAGTCAGGCACTGTGTTATGTGGTGATGCGCACTGTATCTCCAGTGCGCATTCATAGCCCGGCGCGCACTGTGCCTGCGCCCCGCATTTGCCGGGCTAAAGTGAGCATTCAGCCAGGACGGGTTGTGCCGGCTCAGCGCTCCTGGTCTCCAGTATGCCTCCTCGATCCAGGATATCCTGCGCCAGCTCTACGCACTGTGTCGCCAGTGCGCATTCACAGCCCAGTTCGTCCTGTGCCAGCGCCCCGCACTTGCCGGGCTAAAGTGAGCGTTCAGCCAGGATGGGTTGTGCCAGCTCTACGCTCCAGACCTCCAGTGCGCCTCCACGGTCCAGTATATCCTGCACCGGTTCTACGCACCAGGTCTCCAGTGCGCCTCCACAGCCCAGCCCTGTGCCTCCTCCTCGCACTCTCCCTGAAGTGCGTGCCCTCAGTCCAGTATGTCCTGTGCCTGCTCCCCACACTCGCCCTGAAGTGCGTGTCACTAGTCCGGTGCCACCTGTACCGGTCCCACACATCAGGCCTCCAGAGAGCCTCCCCAGTCCAGTACGTCCTGTGCCTGCTCCTCGCACTCGCCCTGAAGTGCGTGTCAACAGTCTGGTGCCACCTGTCCCGGCTCCACGCACTAGGCCTCATGCGAATGCATGCGAATGCAAGGATTTGGATAATACGTTTTCATTCAATGTTTGTTTCCACTGCATCATTGACAGTTTTAAGATCTAATTTAATGGTTACTTAGAAAAACGTGATACCTTGTATAGTGTTAAATGTTAGTGTGCCTTTGTTATATTTATGCATGTGTTCTTAAAGACCAATAGGAGGCAGAAAATATCAGTACAGTATTTGAGGCACTTCACTATGTATTTGTATTATGATGAATCCCCATTAGCTGCTGCAGCTACTCTTCCTGATGTTAGGGGCCCACAGTGCGTCCTGTGCCTGCTCTCCGCACTCGCCCTGAGGTGCGTGTTACCAGTCTGGCGCCACCTGTGCCGGCCCCACGCATCAGGCCTCCAGTGCGCCTTCCCGTTCAAGAGCTTCCAGCGACAGTTCCCAGTCCGGAGCTTCCGGCGCCGGTTTCCAGTCCGGAGCTTCCGGCGACGGTTCCCAGTCCGGAGCTTCCGGCGACGGTTCCCAGTCCGGAGCTTCCGGCGACGGTTCCCAGTCCGGAGCCTCCGGCGACGGTTCCCAGTCCGGAGCCTCCGGCGATGGCCTGCAGTCCGGAATCACCTGAGACGGCCCGCAGTCTGGAGCCTCCACCGATGCTGGCGGGTTCGCAGGATGAGAGGGTTCTTCGTCCTGCACCAGAACCGCCCCTGATGTGGGAGGATCCGCGGGATAAGGTTCTTCGGGGGGTGGGGTACTGTCACGTCCTGACCATAGAGAGCTCTTATTTTCTATGGTAGAGTAGGTCAGGGCGTGACTGGGGGGGGTTTATCAAGTTTATTTAGTTCTATGTTTTGGTTCTAGTTTATTTTTACTATGTTGGGATTTTTGTATGATCCCCAATTAGAGGCAGCTGGTCATTGTCTCTAATTAGTAGTTGTTTTTCCCACCTGTGTTTGTGGGAGATTATTTTGAGTTAGTGCATGTTGCACCTCTTTCGTCACGGTTTGTGTTTTGTTTGTAGTTTGTTTGTTTTGCAAAGTTTCACATTAAAAATTATGTGGAACGATACCCACGCTGCGCTTTGGTCTCCTTCCTACGACGAACGTGACACTTTGGATAAATACGTCTGCTAAATTGCATATATTAAGTGTCAATTGGAGAGCTACCACCAATCATTAGCTTTTAACTTATGTAACCAAACTGCAGTTTGACGTTAGTAAGCCTTGACCTGTTTGACTACTGGTCAGATTTCAAACACTTCCATGGTTGCTTGTGATCTGTGCCTTCATCTCGGAAGTCTGCTTGTCCCAAGGCTTTCTGTTCTCCCCAAAGGAGACAAACATTTTCTCAAATATCTCTTGATTGAATCCCCTGACAAATCTGAACCTGTGATTTCCATGCGTTGCTGCTCACCAAGTCCATCCTTGAAAATAATGTCTCCTTTGTGCACGTGACTATAGGATCTGTGAAGAGACATTCTTGAGAACGTCATTCCTTATCAAAGCTAGTGCACAGGATGACTGTCTGCCTGCTGCCTTTATCCATTCTCTATTGTCTATGAAGTTTAGTTTCAATAACATACTTTTTTATAAGAAGGCGTGGAAACTCATTTTGACACTACATCCCTGAACTCGGTGAACTTGGCTGGCAGTAAATTATATACAGCACTGAACGTGGCTGAATGTGGCTGTGGTGTATCTGCCCCTTTGTGGAAATAGGAGCATGATTAAGACAAATACAGGAAGGAGGCATTCCGGCCCTGCTTAACCTTTACATAATAAAAACAGCTCTTTACGAGTGGATGAAACCTTTATTTTTAGAGGCTGTCTGATCTAGTGCAGTTTAAAGTTTCACTACAGCTTTCCTCTCTATCTATATTTCCAGCAACAGTGCTTGTTGAAATACACCCAGCTCATCTGGAAACTTTGGTAGTTCACACTGATTGAAAACGCGGTGACGCGAGTCTAAAAACAAACAGGGATTCTACAATTTCTCTCTCTCTCAGAATCCATGAATACACGCTACTGGCACACACGTGTGCTCATACACCTGAACATGTTCAAATAAAGGCTTTTGTAGCAGGACTTCATAAAGGCATACAGAGGCACATAATGTGTTCCTCCCTCATGTCTTTATAAATATGTATCTATTTATTGTCTAACCGATATTGCAGTCCTCACAGCTTATAAACACCAATCCTCAGCCCACACCCTCTACCTATCTACGCTGTTTCTGTAGTCCCACGCCTGCCTGACAACATACTCTACTCACCGACTCTAAGTTTAAAGTGCAATTCGTCTCCCTTCCCTGGGGCTGCTAGGGGCCTTGGATGTTTCCGTGGAGGACAGCTGTGGTCTAAATATAGTGAGGGCGGGGGCCGCTTCCCTTCCTACCTTCAGGAACTAGATATAGAGAGAAGAGAGAGAGAGAGGGCCCACACACACACACACACACACACAGGGGAGTAATATAGTAGATTACAAGTTTACAATGGAATTTAAAGATAGTTCTTCTTTATTTTTATAATCGAACCACAACCAGTTTTCCTGGTAGTCTGCATGCAAGGCTCTGTGACATGACATAGACTGCATCCCAAATGGCACCCTTTTCCCTATATAGCCCACTTTTTTGACCAGGGCCCATAGGGTGCCATTTGGGACACACTCATCGACTCCCACTTTCAATACCCTCTCCACCTGTCTAACTTGCATTCCTCTGACACAGCTGACAAACAACAGCCTCTCCGTACTGCTGCGTCTCGGCCGTGCTTCGTATGAATGGCTGCGCCTCTTCTGTGTTGGCAGTTGTGGCCCTACAG
Organism: Salmo trutta; assembly: GCF_901001165.1. Classification (NCBI taxonomy): domain Eukaryota; kingdom Metazoa; phylum Chordata; class Actinopteri; order Salmoniformes; family Salmonidae; genus Salmo; species Salmo trutta. Next base: position 53,834,362 of record NC_042974.1, on the reverse strand, counting down.
AGAAATGCTCCTTATTCCCTGTGGGCCCTGGTCAAAAGTAGTGCAGTATGTAGGGAATAAGGTGCCATTTGAGATGCACACTGTCAGCCCAGTAGAGATCTGATGCACGGCTGAGTTGCACGGCATTATGGTTTAATATAAAAAGCAACCGCTGTTGGAGAATGTGCTGTTGATGGATGTTGATGTGTTGATGTTATGTAACATGTAAGGAAGGATGTGGATGGGACATCATTTTAAAGGCCATCTATTGTTAGCTATATACGTGTCAAATATCCCAAACAGTCCTTTGTTTGTCCTTGCTTACTACAACAATGATTCACTCTATTACTATGTTGTTGCTATAGTAATAACAGCGTCACAGTTAAAAAGGCAACTTAATGTAAATTCAATATAGTTCACTTCACTCCAAAAAATGCTGGGTTAAAAACAACCCAATTTTGGCGATTTGGTAACCCAATGCTGGGTAACTATTGGAAAGAACACACGCTGAGTTATTTTGACTCAGCCAATTGGGCTGCCTGAATAACCCAACATGTTGGGTTGTTCGGATTACCCAAACATGGGTTAATTTAACCATCAGTTGGGTATTTTTTACTCTCATGCTGGGTTGACCTAGCAGCTGGGACTTTTTTAATATAATCCTTAGGTTCTTTTCGGAAGGCATGGCTTATTAGGGGCATGGTTTTCAGATAGATCTTATTGGCCACCCGTGATAGTAAATGTCATACATATTATAATAAGGTATACTACCTTATTGTACCCCAACAATGGGATTTACATAGGCTTTCAAAGAACTCATACACATACACAGCTTTAAGACTCATTGAACAAAATCAATGTTCAATCTTAACATGTAATAACTTTACAACAGAAAGGATTAAAAGGAATGACATTTACTCTCATGTGTGGCTAAAATGAACTATCTGCCATGCTCCTACTAAACAAAGCCTATCTGAGTAACCCAGCATTAATAATCCAGCAATGCTGTCCATTAAATATATCTGATAGGAACAAACAAAATACTCCCGGCTCTTGCCCTTCAATCTTTTCTCTAAGGCTGCCATCTCAACCCCTGGCTCAGTACAAATGAATGAGATGTGAATCAGTCAAGGATTTATCATTTCATTTCCATCTCCAGGTCTGCGTCCCAAATAGCACCCTATTCCCTACATTGTGCGCTACTTTTGACCAGAGCCCTTTTGACCAGAGCTGTACACTATAAAGGGAATAGGGTCCCATTTGGGATGAAGCCCAAGACTATCCATCTCCATCCCTTGGCTCAGTGCTAATTAATGAGATGTGAATGAGATGTGTATCAGTGGGGTGATGTTTGCGGAAAGCTATTAGATGTCATTGGGGATGGGTATCATGTATTTTCCGTCATCAAATTTGTCATTGGCATCCATTAGGAGAAGGTCAGCTCTGTCGTTATGGTTGTTGGTCCATGCCAATCACACAGGTGGAGGGGATGACCTCACAGTACTCCTAACTGGCCTTTTTGCTAACGGTATGCAGTATGTCAGCATCCAAAATGGCCTCATATTCCCTATATACTGTAGTGCGCTACTTTTGGCAAGAGACTCTGGTCAAAAGTAGTGCACTACATAAGGAATAGGGTGCCATTTTAGATGCAACCTATGTAATGGTAGAACAACAGCAGGTGGGGTTATTCTTTATCCCACACTAAGGGAAGGCAGGGAGCCTAGGGGAAGTACAAGACACTTCATCTTTCTCCTGACAAGGATGAGTGCTTCAACTGTGGTCTGTGTGTGAGCAAAGCAACTTTACTTCTTTACTATTGTTCTGCTGCCAAGGCCTAATACAGGTGTATGTGAGTTCTCTTTCTTCTAATTCTATTAATTTCCCCAAACAGTATTGGCAGGACTATTCCATACTCATAGAAAAAATGTTTGTGAATTGTACTTAAAAGAGTACAAACGCTTGTCACTGTAGTGGTACCCTGTAAAGTATGTCCATTGTAGCTTTAGTTAAAGGTACATAGTACCTTTCTTATATATAGTTCACAGGTACAAAAGCATACCATTAGAAAGGGTACACATTTACCTTTTTAGGGTACTGCCATTTGTTCCTTTTAAGTGGCAAAATTGTACCTCTTCTCTATACCATGTCCCTCACGTGTACAAATCTCTCCGCCATCCCACTATACCAATATAGTAAATTCAGGGGATAGCCCCGACTGTGACTCAAACCTGGGTCTAGCGACACTCACCGGTGGCCAGAATTAACTAACTGAAAGCTGCACCCCCTCTAATCCATGCCTCCAATATAATTTCAAAGAGTGCCTTGCCTTTCAAATGAATTATCACCCATGACTGTACTTGTTAGTGACAGAGACGTTGAATTTGTTTGTTTTCAAACCTTTAGACTTCACCAAGTGAGTTCCTAGGCAAATATTATCATTCAAATTAAACTCTTTATGACATAGGCTATCTCAGAAGGCCTAGTTTTACCTATATACAGTGGCCTGAAACTCATGGTTTACAGACCGCATCAGGCCTGCAAGTAGGGTTGCAAAATTCCAGTTAACTAAAATGTGCAGATTTTCCCGAAATCCTGGTTACATCCCTGTTAGTGAGAATTTACCCTTTGCTAAAATAATCCATCCATCTGACAGGTGTGGCATATCAAGAAGCTGAATAAAGAGCATGATCATTACACAGGTGCACCATGTGCTGGGGACAATAAAAGGCGCCTCTAAAACATTCCATTTTGTCACACAACACAATGCCACAGATGTCCCAAGTTGAGGGAGCGTGCAATTGGCATACTGACTGCAGGAATGTCCACGAGAGCTGTCAGAGAATTTTATGTTAATTTCTTTACCATAAGCCGCCTCCAACAACGTTTTAGAGAATTTGGCAGTACGTTCAAGTGGCCTCACAACCGCAGACATGGTGTAACCACGCCAGCCCAGGAAATTCACATCCGGCTTCTTCACCTGCGGGATCGTCTGAGACCAGCCACCCGAACAACTGATGAAACTGTGGGTTTGCAAAAACTGTGGTTTTGCACAACCGAAGAATTTCTGCACAAACTGTCAGAAACAATCTCTGGGCAGCTTATCTGCGTACTCATCATCCTTACCAGGGTCTTGACCTGACTGCAGTTCGGCGTCGTAACTGACTTCAGTGTGTAAATGCTCACCTTCAATGGCCACTGGCATGCTGGAGAAGTGTGCTCTTCATGGATTGATCCCGGTTTCAACTGTACCTGGCAGATGGCAGACAGCGTGTATGTGGGCGAGTTTTTTACTGATGTCAATATTGTGAACGGAGTGGCCCATGGTGGCAGTGGGGTTATGGTATGGGCAGGCATAAGCTACAGACAACAAGCACAATTGCATGCCACAATTGTTGTGCCATTCATCCGCCACCATCACCTCATGTTTCAGCATGATAATGCACGGCCCCAAGTCACAAGGATCTGTACACAATTCCTGGAAACTGAAAATGTCCCAGTTGCATACTCACCAGACATGTCACCAATAGAGCATGTTTCGATGCTCTGGATGTACATGTACGACAGCGTGTTACAGTTCCCGCACATATCCATTAACTCAGTAATATCTTTGAAATTGTTGCATGTTGCATTTATATTTTTGTACAGTGGGGGGGGGGGTTACTAAGCTATATGGAATTGGTAGAACCCTTCATTCTAGGTAGAACCATATAGAACCGTTCTTTGAAGAATCCTACATAGAGGGTTCAAGGGAGAACTCTCTGCAAAGGGTTCTACCTAGCACCAAAAAGGATTCCCTAAGGGGACAAACTGAACAACCCTGTGTGGTTCTACTTAGCACCTTTTTGTTCTAAGAGTGTACCTCAATGTACATTATGTATATTTTTATGTTTTTGTATTCCAGGGAACAATTTGTACCCTAACCATACCTTTATTTCTATGAGTGCACCGACCTATAGCTGAGTAGTGTTTCTGACCCAATCATAAGATCATCCTTTGAGATACTTTAACTGATGGAATCATACGCTTACTCATACAATCAATATCACACTCATAAACCCACACTTTCTCCCTCATTCAGACCTAACAACAACAAGAGCAGCAACACATTCCCTGTGGTCTATATAACCACTAATTTATTCCACTCTCAACATCTTTGTGCTTACAAAATGTTCTATAACTTTTCTATATCTATCTCACTGAACTGATCTATCTAAGGTATTCCCGCTTTATGGTGGCCTACTACAGTAGTGTTAGTTTCCTTGCTGTGACCTTAAGCTTTCCTTTATATTTACAGATATATAAAGAGAGAGATTGAAAGATGGAGTGATGCATTGAGTCTAGATGGGACACATGAGTTTATAGGGCTTCCAATGGATCCTTTGTTAAGCTAAAAGTAACCTCTAGTTGCGGTTCTATTTTGTCTTTAACAAGGGAAAACCAAATTGCGATCGAGGAACACGATCAGTCTGGCCTTTCGAATGGAAAAATGCAAACAGACAAAACCAAATGGAAAAAATAACATGGCGTGTATCACAAATGACAACCTATTCCTGAAATAATGCACTACTTTTGACCAGAGCGCCATTTGGGATGCAGACATGATCACTCACTAAGAACCTCATCATTTCTTTGGCTAAGCTAAGCAATGGAATAAAGAGAAAGTCTATTCTGATCCATGCCTGCTTCTTCTTTTTATCCATTCGCTGTAATGTTTTGTTTTTAGACCTGGGTAGGCCTCAACAGAGTGTGTGTTGTGGGGTCTTGAATTACGCCGAGCAGAGGGAGGAAGAGCTGGTGGAAAGAATATGAGCAGGAGATATACGATACAATGGAACCACAAGGGGAGAAACCGAGGGACCGTGCCAACAACTCTCTGCTCTCTTGTCCTCTATTGACTTTATGATGTTACTATTCTTACACACACACACACACACACACACACACATCATTCTTACTAAAACACTTATCTGGTTGGTTTGTCTCTGGAACATAAACTGCAGGGATAAATTCACACTACATCCTGGAATTACGTCTGAAGCCCCCCTCCACCTCCCACCTTCCTTTTTTCCTTCTCTTTCGTACTCTCTTTTTTCCCCCGATTTTCTAAAAGTGTCTTTGACTGCAAGGGAAATTCCTCTTCCTTAGCATGAAACACACAGAGAATGAGTCTGCCGATAGGTATTTATCACATTAGGAGGCCGTTCCTTCTCTTGCTAGAACAAAATACTTACCTGCTGTGTACCAAACCGGTACCGACGAACCTGCTGTTTCTACTTGTAGAATAGAAATGCACGGCAGTGGCAGACAACTTGATTTTGAGACAATCAGAGAGCACAAACCTCTATGTGGGGGAGCTGACAGGAGTGGCAAGAAAAAGGAAAAAAGAGGGCACTTTTTCTCAGCCTGGTCTCATAGACTAGACGTAACGTAGTAAATGTTTGGTAAGGTTACAAAAGACAGTATGTTACTTAAGGCAAAAATCGAAAGTAGGGTGGTTGGTTGGGGTAGAAGGGTGGGCGTATAATACAAACGTCTAGCAACCCAGAGGTTGCGTATTTTAGCTAATTAGCAACTTTGTAACTACTTACTACTTTTTAGCTACTTCGCAACTACTTAGCATGTTAGCTAACCCTTCACCTAACCCTTTAATCTAACTCCTAACCCTAACCTTAACCTCTAACATGTTAGCGTTAGCCACCTAATGTTAGCCACTACAAATTGTAATTGGTAACATATCATACATTTTGCAAATGTGTAATATATTGTACCAATTGCAATTTGTAACATATTATATGAAATGGATGATAGACATCCACAAATTAATCCATACCATATGGAATGTAACATAGTGTATCATACTAATTGGAGTGTCCCGGATATACTTTTATTATGGGTGTGTTCGTAAATTCATTCTGGAGTGCCAGAATGTGCTCAGAGTGTGCTCTGGGCATTCGTGAATTCAGAGCATGGTTAGATTTTCCATTAGTAGCAATCTCGGAGCGTTCAGAGTGCACACTGGACGCTCTAGCCAAGGAGTAGGTTTGATCAGAGCATTCTGACCTCCCAACGGCAGTCAAGCACCCAAGCTAACTGTCTCACGTTGGCTAGCTTGCTAGCTACTTCCAGACACAAATGAGAGAACAACTCACTCTGATCATTTTACTCGCCCTAGCAGAGCTGGTTAGGCTGTTTTCATGTTATCCAGAGCGTTGGTGATTGTAATTGTGCTGCTGGCAACAATTGAATTACGCCTTTTTGCCAAAGTTTATTGACACCGGCCATATTCAACAGGTGTTGAGGGTTGTTAATTCATCAGTTATTCTGCGCTCTGGCACACTCAGACTAGAGTGCTCGGAAATCGGCGTAGATACACCCTATGTTGTTACATCTACCCCTGAGTCCAGGTTGCTTTTTCCAGTCTAACTGACCCTTTTTCATCAGATTTGTTCTAACTAAAACAATAAAGCTGCATATTACTTATTTTTTTAAGTCTTTACATCTTTTAAGTATAGCGAAGGAGTTTTGTGCTTGAAGAAGGATATTTTTTGTGCACTAGCTTATTAGTTAGCTAGCTAGCTAACGTTAAGTTTGTTAACTGAGCAAAGCAGTCACATACACTTCATATGAAACGAATAAGGTGGTAAGTACAGCACAATGCACACAACACTAAATGCTTTACCAAGCTACAGCAGCTACAGTGGGGAGAACAAGTATTTGATACACTGCCGATTTTGCAGGTTTTCCTACTTACAAAGCATGTAGAGGTCTGTAATTTTTATCATAGGTACACTTCAACTGTGAGAGACGGAATCTAAAACAAAAATCCAGAAAATCACATTGTATGATTTTTAAGTAATTAATTTGCATTTTATTGCATGACATATGTATTTGATCACCTACCAACCAGTAAGAATTCCGGCTCTCACAGACCTGTTAGTTTTTCTTTAAGAAGCCCTCCTGTTCTCCACTCATTACCTGTATTAACTGCACCTGTTTGAACTCGTTACCTGTATAAAAGACACCTGTCCACACACTCAATCAAACAGACTCCAACCTCTCCACAATGACCAAGACCAGAGAGCTGTGTAAGGACATCAGGGATAAAATTGTAGACCTGCACAAGGCTGGGATGGGCTACAGGACAATAGGCAAGCAGCTTGGTGAGAAGGCAACAACTGTTGGTGCAATTATTAGAAAATGGAAGAAGTTCAAGATGACGGTCAATCACCCTCGGTCTGGGGCTCCATGCAAGATCTCACCTCGTGGGGCATCAATGATCATGAGGAAGGTGAGGGATCAGCCCAGAACTACACGGCAGGACCTGGTCAATGACCTGAAGAGAGCTGGGACCACAGTCTCAAAGAAAACCATTAGTAACACACTACACCGTCATGGATTAATATCCTGCAGCATACGCAAGGTCTCCTGCTCAAGCCAGCGCATGTCCAGGCCCGTCTGAAGTTTACCAATGACCATCTGGATGATCCAGAGGAGGAATGGGAGAAGGTCATGTGGTCTGATGAGACAAAAATAGAGCTTTTTGGTCTAAACTCCACTCGCCGTGTTTGGAGGAAGAAGAAGGATGAGTACAACCCCAAGAACACCATCCCAACCGTGAAGCATGAAGGTGGAAACATCATTCTTTGGGGATGCTTTTCTGCAAAGGGGACAGGACGACTGCACCGTATTGAGGGGAGGATGGATGGGGCCATGTATCGCAAGATCTTGGCCAACAACCTCCTTCCCTCAGTAAGAGCATTGACGATGGGTCGTGGCTGGGTCTTCCAGCATGACAACGACCCGAAACACTCAGCCAGGGCAACTAAGGAGTGGCTCCGTAAGAAGCATCTCAAGGTCCTGGAGTGGCCTAGCCAGTCTCCAGACCTGAACCCAATAGAAAATCTTTGGAGGGAGCTGAAAGTCCGTATTGCCCAGCGACAGCCCCGAAACCTGAAGGATCTGGAGAAGGTCTGTATGGAGGAGTGGGCCAAAATCCCTGCTGCAGTGTGTGCAAACCTTGCCAAGAACTACAGGAAACGTATGATCTCTGTAATTGCAAACAAAGGTTTCTGTACCAAATATTAAGTTCTGCTTTTCTGATGTATCAAATACTTATGTCATGCAATAAAATGCAAATTAATTACTTAAAAATCATACAATGTGATTTTCTGGATTTTTGTTTTAGATTCCGTCTCTCACAGTTGCCGATTTTGCAGGTTGTCAAAAACTTGTTCTCCCCACTGTATCTGTCCACTGTAGCTAGTAACATTATAATGAAATCACATAGTGCTACAATTGTCACACGTGTGTGTGTGTGTGTGTGTGTGTGTGTGTGTGTGTATTTACTGATGTGTTTATTAATCCTCCACTGTTAAATTACCGGTAAGGTCAGTTCTGTCCCTGACGGCCCTGAACTATTAAAGCCAGAGTCTTAGAAGGCTTTTGATTCTGGAGCACATAGATGGAGCTTTACATGTCATGGCAGAGGGGATCAGTCAACAGTATCAGATAGATGACACCATAGCGGCTTGCAAAACCACTGTGAAGTTCAACAAAGACCGAGGCCGTTGGACACAATACAGCCACTCTGTATTAACGACGCATTAAAATAATTCAAGCCCATAGCAACACAGCACACTCAGGTCTATTTTATCTCCATGGGAGAGTCTGATCATGTGTGAATGCCCCATGCATGGTTTAAATACACAGCTGTGAGTGACATCAATATGGATGAAGATAATCTGATAGTGTGATATACAATGAAAAGGAACAAGAGGACACCACTTGAGCAGCAGCAGCTTAGCACTGATATACAAATTCAGCATTTTCTGTCTACTAAAGTACTAAGAAAACACAAAATTACACATTTGATGTAAAGTATATCACAATACCACTCAGTTGAGGTTTCCTTCAAGAATGCTCTGAGGGAAGCTCAGCCTTGAAGGCAAGGACAACTCCAATCTGCATACTACACTGTTAATACGGTAGTGAACTTTTCACTATAACGTCGACAAGACTTAGGACTAGATTCAATCAGGACTGCTGATTGACAGTTAAAGGTAATTATCAACTAGGCGACATATTCACTCAGCAAATTCTCCAGTTTTAAACCCCCCAACAAACATTTTTGCTCAGGTTCATCCTGTTTCCATTGATCATCCTTGAGATGTTTCTACAACTTTATTGGAGTCTACCTGTGCTAAATTGAATTGATTGGACATGATTTGAAAAGGTACCTGTCTACATAAGGTTCCACAGTTGACAGTGCATGTCAGAGCAAAAACCAAGCCATGAGGTCGAAGGAATTGTCTGTAGCGCTCCGAGACAGAATTGTGTCTAGGGACAGATCTGGGGAAGGGTACCAAAGAAATTCTGTGAAATTAAAGGCCCCCAAGAACACAGTGGCCTCCATCATTCTTAAATGGAAGAATTTGGAACCATCAAGACTCTTCCTAGAGCTGGTTGCCCGGCCAAACTTAGCAATCGGGGAAGAAGCGCCTTGGTCAGGGAGGTGACCAAGAACCCGATGGTCACTCTGAAAGAGCTCCAGAGTTCTTCTGTGGAGATGGGAGAACATTTCAGAAAGACAACCATCTCTGCAACACCACCAATTAGGCCTTTATGGTTGAGTGGCTAGATGGAAGGCACTTCTCAGTAAAAGACACATGACAGCCCACTTGGAGTTTGACCAAAAGGCACCTAAAGGACTCTCTAACCATGAGAAACGAGATTCTCTGGTCTGATGTAACCAAGATTGAACTCTTTGGCCTGAATGCAACTCCCCAAATACAAGTGTGCCAAGCTTGTAGCGTCATACCCAAGATGACTTGAGGCTGTAATCGCTGCCAAAGGGGCTTCAACAAAGTACTGAGTAAAGGGTCTGAATACTTATATAAATGTAACGTTTCGGTTTTTTTAATTATACATTTGCAAAAAATTAGGAGGAGGAGATCCCTCCCCTAGGCGCATCGCCCTAGGCGCCGCAGCGCTGTCAGGCCGTGGCCGCCGGGACCTTGGGTGTTGTGGGGGACCCTTCGCTTGGGGTCGAGGCCCCCTTTCTTCTGTACCACCCCAGGGCTTCTGTGGCTACCATGGCCATCGACTGGGGGTGGTCTCTACTCGTTTCGCTACCAGAAGGTTGCGGGAGGACCACAGTGCTTCCTTCAGACTCGAGAGGGTGGGCCAGAGCTTGGTGAAGGCCTTCGGTGGAATAGGCCTTCGGCCCACACCATACAGCACGAGCTGGGGAGCTAGGTCCTCCCCTGCTGTCAGACACGGAGAGATCAGGTGGCCTGCTTCCTTCCACAGGTCCCTGGCGGCTCTGCACTCCCAGAGAAAGTGTCTAACTGACTCCTCTTGGCCGCAACCTGGTCGGGGGCAAGCGGATATTCTCGCCATGCCCCGGGAGTGCGTAACGGCCCTGACCGGGAGGATCTCGTGGGCGACCATCCAGGACAGATCCCGGTGCCAGTTCAGGAGAGCAGGATGGGCCATGTTATGCCAAACCATTATGGGCTTGCCTATAGCAAGCCCACGCACTGGACAAACTGGTTCCCGCTCCTGCACAAGAGAGAGAAGAGAGCGATGTTTAGTTAAAACCGTGACTGCCTCTTTTTCCAGTTTAAAATGTCTTAACTTCTGGAGCTGGGTATAGTGTGTTGGGAGGAAGAAATAGACTGTGGCTCGCAGGTCGACTGGGATCAGCCTCAGGGTTCTGAGGTAAGATCCCAGCCAGATCCATGCGAGGGCCTGGGTCTTGTTGTTGACCGGAGAGGTGGCAAGAGTGAGATGTAATGCTGTATAGCAGCTGCCCAGGAACAAGTAGAGGTCAGGCAAGCCTTTCCCCCCCTTGGACCTGGGCCTCTTGACCACCTCCCTCCTCAGGCTCTCCCACATGCTTCCCCACAGGACGTAAAACAGCATCCATTCCAGAGCTAAAAGAGTTGTTCATGGGAGGATAAAAACAGAACTGATTAATAAAAGCACAGGTAAAATCATCGCTTTAATGATTAAAACCTTGCCCTCAAAAGTCAGCTGTCGAAGTCCCCAAAAACCCAGTCTTTGTCATACTGTCCCCAGGATACCACTCCAATTACCGCTCCCTCCTCCCTCCCGGTCAAACTTTACTCCCAGTACTCTTATGTTAGTCTGGTCAAGTCTGGGTCAGCCCATGGTTGGAAGAATTGGGCCTCTGTCTTTTCTCTGTTCAGTCTTGCCCCAGAGGCTTGTCCGTACCAGGCTGTCCTGTCTAGGGTCCTGTCAACAGATAAAAGGTCGGTACATAAAATGTTGACATCATCCATGTAAAAGACGCACTTGGCGGTCATCCCCCCACTCCCCAGGATACCCACCCCACTGATCCATTGATCCCTTCGCAAGACCTGTGCCAGTGGTTCGATGCAGGCCACAAACAGAAGAGGAGATTATGGACAGCCCTGACGGACGCCGCAGTGTACTCCCACTGCTTTCGACAAATGCCCATTTACAAGGATTTTGCTGGTGATATCCCCATACAGCAGTCCCACCCAAGCTAAGAACCTGTCTGGGAAGCCCAGACAGGGGATGGCCCTTCCGGGGATGGCACAGGTTTGGTGGATCACTTCCCCTAAAACAGAAGACATTTTGAGTGTTAACTGAGGACAGCGCTCCGCACACAAACGCATTACATACATTTTCCAACCAAGCAGATGCATCACGGAAGTCAGAAATAGTGATAAAATTAATCACTTACCTTTGAAGATCTTCATCTGGTTGCAATCACAAGGATCCCAGCTACCTAACAAATGGTCCTTTTGTTCGATAAAGTCCTTCTTTATATCCCAAAAAAGTCAGTTTCATTGGCGAACTAGACTCAGTAATCCACCGGTTTCCCTCATTCAAAATTCATACAAATAAATCCCGTAAGTTACCAATAAACTTCTTCCAAACATATCAAACAACATTCGTAATCAATCCTCAGGTACCCTGTTATGTAAATAAATGATCAAATTTAAGACGGAGAATACCGAAGACCATTACCGGAGATAAATAACAAAGTACGCGCACTCACCGGAACGCGCACTCACTTAGAAAAACTACAAATTGTAGCTCATTTCTCAAAAAACAAGCCTGAAACTCTTTCTAAAGACTGTTGACATCTAGTGGAAGCCCTAGGAACTGCAATCTGGGACGACTTCCTTTTCCCATTCCCAGCCATTGTAATCAGAGGTGAGCCTAATTTTTTTTTTCTGGATGGATTGTCCTCGGGTTTTCGCCTGCCATATCAGTTCTGTTATGCTCACAGACATTATTTTAACAGTTTTGGAAACTTTAGAGTGTCTATCCAATACTACCAATTATATGCATATCCTAGCTTCTGGGCCTGAGTAACAGGCAGTTTACTTTGGGCACCTTATTCATCCAAACTTCCGAATACTGCCCCCTAGCCCGAAGAAGTTTAAACCTTGGTAAAAAATGTACAATCAAAGTTTAAAAGGGTAATCGGTCTCCAGTTCTTCAGGTCAGTCCTATCATTTTTCTTGTGTAAAAGGGTTACGATACCTACTCTAAAACTGTCAGGTAGTTTGTCGAGTTGTTCAAAGTCACTAAAAACAGTCAGAAGTTTGTCGGCTAAAACATCCCAAAAGGTCAGATAAAACTCCAAGGGGAGGCCGTCCTCCCCCGGTGACTTACCCCAATTAAAATGTTTCAGTCCTTGGTCAATTTCTGTCATCATCAGGTCTTTTCTTAGGTCGTCTGTGTTGGATAAGGTCCTGTCAATGTATGTTAAAACATCCCCCATGGTTTCCTCACACACATCTTTTTCCCCAAACAGTTCCCCATAAAAATCCTGGACTACTTATTTTATTCCTTCTGTCTCTGTTTTAAAAACCTCATCTATGTTTTTTAACCCTGTCATTATCCTACCTTTGCTAACTATTTTCTTAAAAAGTACCTTGTGCACTTCTCCCTGTCACGTCCTGACCAGTATAAGGGTTAATTGTTATGGTAGTTTGGTCAGGACGTGGCAGAGGGTATTTGTTTTATGTGGTTCGGGGTGGTGTTTTTGTAGAAGGGCGTTTGATTTATTATTTCCGGGTTTTGGTTTATGTTCTATGTTTAGGTATTTCTATGTTTAGTCTAGTGAGTGTATTTCTATGTTAGGTTAATGGGGCTTTGGGACTCTCAATTGGAGGCAGGTGCTTCCTCGTTGCCTCTGATTGAGAGTCCTATATATGGGTAATTGTTTGGTGTAGGTTTTGTAGGAGATTGTTTCTTGTCTAGCGTGTGTGAGCCTGAGAAGACTGTTCGTTGATCGTGAGTTCGTTTTGTTATTTTGGTGTTCATTTTGAGTCTAATAAAAGTTCAAGATGAGCAACCACATACCTGCTGCATTTTGGTCCTCCTTTCCCAAAGACAACCGTGACACTCCCCCTTTTCTTATTCCCTTTCCTTACTTCTTAAAATAACCCCCTTACTTTTCTGTTCTGATAAAAATGCCATTTCCCTTTTTACTTCTTTAATTTCATAGTTAAAATCAAAGCCCTGTTGACCTAGATTAAAATACCTTTCCAGTCACCTCTGCAGTCCCACCATGCGTCTATTTCTTTACTTTTCTTATTTCCTATCTCACTAAAGAAGATCCTCATCCTACCCTTCACCATTTCCCACCACTGTGTGTGTGGGTAAAAGAAGTCCTGTAGCATCTGCCACTGGCTGAACTGCTCACTGTACTGACTGACTGCCCTATCATCTTCTAAAAGGGAGCAGTTCAGTTTCCAGGGCCCTCTTCCCACAGTCACACCCGAAGTTAGTGAAAGGGTGCACGTCAGCATACGTGATCTGAGAAGAAAGCAGGTGTTATTCTAGCATCAGTTGGGGGACAGTATGGGTAAACAGATAGTCAATGTGAGAGGCTCTGGTGCCATCACCAGTGGTCCAGGTGAAGCCCTCCTCTAGTGAATGCAGGGTTTTAAAATAGTCAATCAGTTTAAAATCCCTGCACAACCCTTGCAATAAAACACTTTACCTATCTACCTTAAAATCCTCTCCCGCCCCTCTCCTGTCTGCTCTACTTAAAACACAGTTGAAATCCCCACCCACCACTAGAGGATCCCTCCCTAGCATGTGGGACTGCAGGTTTTCTAAAAGTGTACACCGGTCATGTTATTCGTTAATACCATACACATGTAGCACATTAAAATCCCTCCCGATAAAAGTGCAATTGGCTAAAAGAGCACGGCCCCCAACCACCACCGTGCTTCCCCTCACCTCCACCGGTGGGGTCTTGATTAAAATGGCAACACCATCATTCTTGTTAAAATTGGAACTACTCTAAATTTGTATTTATTTATTTTGTTTCACCTTTATTTAACCAGGTAGGCAAGTTGAGAACAAGTTCTCATTTACAATTGCGACCTGGCCAAGATAAAGCAAAGCAGTTCGACACATACAACAACACAGAGTTACACATGGAGTAAAACAAACACACAGTCAATAATACAGTAGAAAAATGTCACGTCCTGATCAGTAAAGGTGTATTTTTGTTATTGTAGTTTGGTCAGGACGTGGCAGGGGGTGTTTGTTTAGAGTGTCTTGGGGTTTGTTGGTCTATGTGCTTATGTAAGAGGGGTGTTTGTTTAGAGTGTTAAGGGGTTTTGGTCTATGTTCTATGTTAGTGTGTTTCTATGTTCAGTCTAGTCTATCTATTTCTATGTTTAGTTAATTGGATTGACCTTCAATTGGAGGCAGCTGTTCCTCGTTGCCTCTGATTGAAGGTCCTATGTATAGGGGTGTTTTTGTAATGGGATTTGTGGTAGTTGTTTCCTGTTTTGTGTCTGTGCACCTCACAGGACAGTTTAGTGTCGTTCGTTGTTTTGTATACGTGATTTGTTTGTTTTTCCTTCTTTTGATTTAATAAAGAAGATGAATATACACGTTTCCGCTGCACCTTGGTCCAATCCTTACGACGACCATTACAGAACTACCCACCACCAACGGACCAAGCAGCAGGGTAAAGAGCTGGAGAGGAGCTATCAGGAGTCGTGGACCTGGGAGTAGATCCTAGCCGGAGAGGGACCATGGAGGAAGGCTGGAGAGGACCGGGAGTGTTTTGCTGGAACACGGTTGGCATGGAAGCCTGAGAGGCAGCCCCCCAAAAAAAATTGGGGGGGGGGGGCACACGGGTAGTTTGGCTGGGCCAGGGTTGAGCCCTAAGCCAACTCCCCGTGCTTACCAGAGGCAGCGTGGTACTGGTCGGGCCCCGTGCTATGGGGTGATGCGCACGGCATCGAGGCCAAGCATCCACAGGCCGGTATGCTCGGTGCCAGCGTCCCGCATTTGCCGGGGGGAAGCGGGCACCCAGCCAGTAAGGGTGATGCCAGTCCTGCGCTCGAGAACATCAGTGCGCTTTCACGGACCAGTGTATCCTGTCCCGCTCCCCGCACTAGCCCTGAGGTGCGTGTCTCCAGTCTGGCATCTCCAAAGCCAGCACCACGCACCAAGCCTCCAGTGCGTCCTGTTCCCGCTCCTCGCACTAGCCTTGGGGTGCGTGTCTCCAGTCTGGTACCTCCACTACCACTCCCACGCACCAGGCCTCCAGTGCGTCAGCCCAGTCCAGCTCGTCCTGCTCCTGCTCCTCGCACTAGCCCTGTGGTGCGTGTCCCTAGTCTGGCACTTCCTAAACCAGCTCCACGCATCAGGTCTTCAGTGCGCAGTCTTCGTCCAGAGCTTCCGGCAACAGTGCCTCGTCCAGAGTCTCCGGCAACAGTGCCTCGTCCAGAGTGTCCGGCAACAGTGCCTAGTCCAGAGTGGCCGGCAACAGTGCCTCGTCCAGAGTGTCCGGCGACAGTGCCCCGTCCAGAGCTTCCGGTGACAGTGCCCCGTAGAGAAATGGCCTACAGTCCGGAAACGAAGAGAGACGGCCCACAGTCCGGAGCCATGAGAGACGGCCCACAGTCCGGAGCCGAGAGAGACGGCCCACAGTCCGGAGCCGAGAGAGACGGCCCACAGTCCGGAGCCGAGAGAGACGGCCCACAGTCTGGAGCCGAGAGAGAAGGCCCACAGTCCGGAGCCGAGAGAGATGGCCCACAGTCCGGAGCCGAGAGAGACGGCCCACAGTCCGGAGCCGAGAGAGACGGCCCACAGTCCAGAATCAGCGCAGCGAGAGTCGCCCTACAGTCCGGAATCAGCGCAGCCAGAGTCGCCCTACAGTCCGGAATCGGCGCAACCAGAGTCGCCCTTCAGCCCGAGGTCTCCAGCAACGCACATCAGCCCGAGGTCTTCAGCGATGCGCCATAGCCCAGAGACTTCGGGTGGGGTAAAGTTTAATGAGTATTTAACGGGGGTGGACAGGTTAGGTTGGGGAGTAAGGCCGGAGCCTGAGCCACCTCCGTAGGGGGGGTGTAGCACAAGAACCGTCAGTGACGGTGGCCACCCTCCCTTCCCTCCCTTTAGTTTGGGATTATTTTTGTTTTGGGTTTATTTTTGTGTTTTGTTTAAGGTGCGTCCGGGATCTGCACCTTTGGGGGGGGTACTGTCATGTCCTGATCTGTAAAGGGGTATTTTTGTTATTGTAGTTTGGTCAGGACGTGGCAGGGGGTGTTTGTTTAGAGTGTCTCGGGGTTTGTTGGTCTATGTGCTTATGTAAAAGGGGGTGTTTCTTTAGAGTGTCTCGGGGTTTGTTGTTCTATCTGCTTATGTAGAAGGGGGTGTTTGTTTAGAGTGTCTCGGGGTTTGTTGGGCTATGTGCTTATGTAAGAGGGGTGTTTGTTTAGAGTGTTCAGGGGTTTTGGTCTATGTTCTATGTTAGTGTGTTTCTATGTTCAGTCTAGTCTATCTATTTCTATGTTTAGTTCATTGGATTGACCTTCAATTGGAGGCGGCTGTTCCTTGTTGCCTCTGATTGAAGGTCCTATGTATAGGAAAGTTTTTGTAATGGGATTTGTGGGTAGTTGTTTCCTGTTTTGTCTGTGCACCTGACAGGACTGTTTATTGTCGTTCATTGTGATTTGTTTGTTTTTCCTTCTTTTGATTTAATAAAGAAGATGAGTATACACGTTCCAGCTGCACCTTGGTCCAATCCTTACAACGCCCGTTACAAAAAATAAGTCTATATACAATGTGAGCAAATGACGTGAGATAAGGGAGGTAAAGGCAAAAAAGGCCACGGTGGCAAAGTAAATACAATATAGCAAGTAAAACACTGGAATGGTAGATTTGTAGTGGAAGAAAGTGCAAAGTAGAAATAGAAATAATGAGGTGCAAAAGGAGCTAAATGAATAAATAAATAAATACAGTAGGGGAAGAGGTAGTTGTTAGGGCTAAACTATAGATGGGCTATGTACAGGTGCAGTGATCTGTGAGCTGCTCTGACAGCTGGTGCTTAAAGCTAGTGAGGGAGATAAGTGTTTCCAGTTTCAGAGATTTTTGTAGTTCGTTCCAGTCATTGGCAGCGGAGAACTGGAAGGAGAGACGGCCAAAGGAGGAATTGGCTTTGGGGGTGACCAGAGAGATATACCTGCTGGAGCGCGTGCTACAGGTGGGTGCTGCTATGGTGACCAGTGAGCTGAGATAAGGGGGACTTTACCTAGAGATAAGGGGGCACTTTACTTAGCAGGGTCTTGTAGATGACCTGGAGCCAGTGGGTTTGGCGACGAGTATGAAGCGAGGGCCAGCCAACGAGAGCGTACAGGTCGCAGTGGTGGAGGACCCATGCTGCCACTTATCCTCCCATTTACTGTAAGAGGATAAAAAGGGTAGACCACACTCCTGTAATAAAAACACATCTGAGTTAAACCTTTCTAAAAATGGATAAAACCAACCGTGCTCTTACTTCTGTTTTTACACTCCTAACATTAATTGTGGTGATGTTAAAAGCCATTAAAGGGGTGAGTAAAAATTGTCCTAAAAGAAAATAAACATTTTTAACAACTGTTAAAAAGGGGTTACTTTTCAGGTACTTTCTCTCTCTCCCTCTGGGGTAAGGGGGGGATGACAGGGAGAGGAGGTTAAAATGGGACTTTAAAAGGAGATTTGGTTGGGGGAGTTGGGTGGAAGGTTCTTCCTCCCCCTGGGAGCTCTCCCATTCCACTTTGCCCCTTTTCTCCTCACCCTGTTTCGGGGATGGAGCGCTCCTCAGCATTTCTCTTTCATGGGGGGAGGTGTTCCTCCAGAACCCCCCCCCCCCCTTCTCCCGTATCTCCTGATACCGTCTCCATGGTGCTATCCGTTCCCGTGCTGTCTGACCCACTTGGGGAGCTCCCACACAAAACATCTCCGGAGCCGTCTTTCTCGACACTTTCTCCTTCAGGGGTCACATCAATCTGGGGCAGGGGGATTGGGGTGCGGAGGGTTTTGTCCTCTTCACCCACTTCTTCCACCACCACACCTTCCGCGCATTCCACTACCACCTCCTCTACCACTGCCGCCCTTGCCACCTCCTCTACCGATTCCGCAACCATGGCAACTGCCGCTCCTTCTCCCTGGTGCTCGGAAACCCGGTACACCACCACCGCCTCCCTCCTGCCAGCCCTGACCTTATTTTTTATTTAATTTTTTTATTTCACCTTTATTTAACCAGGTAAGCTAGTTGAGAACAAGTTCTCATTTACAAATGTGACCAGGCCAAGATAAAGCAAAGCAGTGCGACACAAACAACAACAGAGTTACACATGGAATAAACAAGCGTACAGTCAATAGCACAATAGAACAAAATAAAGTCTATATACAGTGAGTGCAAATGGTGTGAAGAGGTAGGCAATAAATAGGCCATAGTAGCAAAGTAATTATAATTTAGCAGATTAACACTGGAGTGATAACTGAGCAGATGATGATGTGCAAGTAGAGATACTGGTGTGCAAAAGAGCAGAAATGTAAATAAAAACAATATGGGGAGGAGGTAGGTAGATTGGGTGGGCTATTTACAGATGGACTATGTACAGCTGCAGTGATCGGTTAGCGATCGGTTAGCTGCTCAGACAGCTGATGTTTAAAGTTAGTGAGGGAAATATAAGTCTCCAGCTTCAGCGATTTTTGCAATTCGTTCCAGTCATTGGCAGCAGAGAACTGGAAGGAAAGGCGGCCAAAGGAGGTGTTGGCTTTGGGGATGACCAGTGAGATATACCGCTGGAGCGCATACTATGGGTGGGTGTTGTTATCGTGACCAGTGAGCTGAGATAAGGCGGAGCTTTACCTAGCATAGACTTATAGATGACCTGTAGCCAGTGGGTCTGGCGACGAATATGTAGCGAGGGCCAGCCGACTAGAGTCTACAGGTCGCAGTGGTGGGTGGTATAAGGGGCTTTGGTAACAATGGCACTGTGATAGACTGCATCCATTTTGCTGAGTAGAGTGTTGGAAGCTATTTTGTAGATGACATCTCCAAAGTCGAGGATCGGTAGGATAGTCCGTTTTACTAGGGTAAGTTTGGCGGCGTGAGTGAAGGAGGTTTTGTTGCGAAATAGAAAGCCGATTCTAGATTTGATTTTGGATTGGAGATGTTTAATTTGAGTCTGGAAGGAGAGTTTACAGTCTAGCCAGAAACCTAGGTATTTGTAGGTGTCCACATATTCTAGGTCAGAACCGTCCAGGGTAGTGATGCTGGTCGGCCAGGCGGGTGCGGGCAGCGAACGGTTGAAAAGCATGCATTTGGTTTTACAAGCATTTAAGAGCAGTTGGAGGCCACGGAAGGAGTGTTGTATGGCATTGAAGCTCGTTTGGAGGTTAGTTAACACAGTGTCCAAAGAAGAGCCAGATGTATACAGAATGGTGTCGTCTGCGTAGAGGTGGATCAAGGAATCACCCGCAGCAAGAGCGACATCATTGATATATACAGAGAAAAGTAGTCGGCCCGAGAATTGAACCCTGTGGTACCCCCATAGAGACTGCCAGAGGTCCGGACAACAGGCCCTCCGATTTGACACACTGAACTCTATCTGAGAAGTAGTTGGTTAACCAGGCGAGGCAGTCATTTGAGAACCCAAGGCTATTGAGTCTGCCGATAAGAATATAATGATTGACAGAGTTCAAAGCCTTGGCCAGGTCGATGAAGACGGCTGCACAGTACTGTCTTTTATTGATGGCGGTTATGATATCGTTTAGTATCTTGAGCGTGGCTGAGGTGCACCCGTGACCTGCTCGGAAACCGGATTGCACAGCGGAGAAGGTACGGTGGGATTCGAAATTGTCAGTGATCTGTTTATTAACTTGGCTTTCGAAGACTTTAGAGAGGCAGGGCAGGGTGGATATAGATCTATAACAGTTTGGGTCTAGAGTGTCACCCCCTTTGAAGAGAGGGATAACCGCGGCAGCTTTCCAATCTTTAGGGATCTCGGACAATACGAAAGAGAGGTTGAACAGACTGGTAATAGGGGTTGCAACAATGGTGGCGGATAGTTTTAGAAGGAGAGGATCCAGATTGTCTAGCCCAGCTGATTTGCACGGGTCCAGGTTTTGCAGCTCTTTCAGAACATCTGCTATCTGGATTTGGTTGAAGGAGAAGCTGGGGAGGCTCGGGCAAGTAGCCAGAGGGGCGGAGCTGTTGGCCGGGGTTGGAGTAGCCAGGAGGAAAGCATGGCCAGCTGTAGAGAAATGCTTATAGAAATGTTTGATTATCATGGATTTATCGGTAGTGACCGTGTTACCTCGCCTCAGTGCAGTGGGCAGCTGGGAGGAGGTGCTCTTGTTCTCCATGGACTTTACAGTGTCCCAAAACTTTTTGGAGTTAGAGCTACAGGATGCAAATTTCTGTTTGAAAAAGCTAGCCTTTGCTTTCCTGACTGACTGCGTGTATTGGTTCCTGACTTCCTTGAACAGTTGCATATTGCGGGGACTATTCGATGCTATTGCAGTCCGCCACAGGACGTTTTTGTACTGGTCAAGGGCAGTCAGGTCTGGAGTGAACCAAGGGCTATATCTGTTCTTAGTTCTACATTTTTTGAAAGGGGCATGCTTATGGTGAGGAAATTACTTTTAAAGAACGACCAGGCATCCTTGACTGACGGGATGAGGTCAATATCCTTCCAGGATACCCGGGCCAGGTCAATTAGAAAGGCCTGTTCGCAGAGGTGTTTTAGGGAGTGTTTGACAGTGATAAGGGGTGGTTGTTTGAGCGTGGACCCATAGCAACTGGTAAAATGACGATGAATGGGCAGAGAGGGTCGGTTAACTACACACAGGGCCTGGGTTCGTCGCTAGGGCCGACAGATAAACAAATAAAATAAACAAAATGGAGTACCGTGATAAATGAACAGTCCAGCAGGCATCAGCTACGTAGCCAAGTGATCATAGGGTCCAGTGAACAGCAATAGATGGAACGGACCCGGAAGTCGTTACTACGCTAGCACGCAGGAGACACGCCATTTAAAGTTAGCAGGCCGGGGTAAGTAGAAGCGTCTGCTCCGACGTTGGGCAATGGCCGGTTGAGGGCACAGCGGATGGAATTACGTCTGCGGACCAGTCGTGGTGGTACGGCGGGGCATCATGTCGACAGAGGGTTCGGGCCAGATGGTGAAAGAGGTGTTGTGGTTGTAGTTATTTCGTTTGCTAGCCGGGAGATGTACTTGGCTCGCGGCAAACTGGTGCTAGCTTCGGGGCTGGGGAATTAGCCACTATAGCCACTCGGTAGCAACTAGCTAGCAGCGATGATCCGCTGCAAAGGTCCAGAGCTTACGGCAAGTAACCGGTGGAGTAGTGGATTCTAACCCTGTCTGGGTGGCATCGGCTGGGTAGCCGGGGGATCACAGAGTAGGCCGGGAGGTGGGCCTGGCAATGGGCTAGCTTCGGGGCTGGGTCACTCGGTGGCAGCTAGCTAGCTGTGATGATCAGGAGTAATGGTCCAGGGTTTATGGCAGGAATCCGGCGTTGTAGTGGAGAAAAACAGTCCGAGGCTGGTAGGTATTATCCAGGCTAAAGAAAACGGTTGGTGCCTGTGCAGAAGGTAAAGACCGCTAGCAGTGGCTAACAATGGATAAATAGCTAGTAGCTAATTAGCTGGTTAGCTTCTGATGGCTAGCTTTTGATGGAGGTTCTGGCTGTAAGGTCTAAAAACATTTTTTTTTAATTAAATTGCGGATCCATGTCCCAATGAGTGAGGCACGGAAACTGGGACAGGAGTATTGAGAGTTGAAGAGTAATACTTCATTTTGGGTTTAGGTGTATTTTGTTGACTGTATGGATAAGCATAATGACCACAGCAAAAGAGCTGACTATTCATTTTGGCACTTCCTCTTCCTGTATATATACTGACAAGGAGGTGTGTAAACAAAACTCCTTAAAAATTTGGCAAGATAAGATACCTAACCTGATTATGGCATTCTTAGTGCAAATTTAGACAAAAAGACCTAGCTAGCTAAGACAAAGTCAAACAGTTCCTTTAAAAATTGTAATTCGTTTTCTCAAATCGTGTTTGTCCGTTTCCACAGGTTTCCACAGGTTTCCACAGGTTAATTTAAAAATAGAAAAGAGATTGAAAATAAATTTAAATATATACAAAAAATACAAAAAGTAAACGAGAGCACGACAAACCATGTCTGCACTGCTACGGCATCTTGGATACTTGGTCCAGGAGGAGGGGCAGCCCAGATGAGGTGGGACTGCTCGCCACAGAGGTTGCACAACCTTCCATTCGTGCACTCCTCATAGCGGTGGCCCATCTCCCGGCACTTCATGCAGACCACCTTTTCACAGGCGTCTGCAAGGTGGCCATGTTCACCACACTTACGGCACAGCTTGGGTTGGTCCTGGTAGTGAACATGGCCCCTGTTCTCTCCGAGGACTATGGTGGATGGGATGGCTTTCAACCAACCATAGCCCCCAGGGTCCTCCCTCTGCTGGACAGTGACCCTCCAGGCCCCTGTCCAGATCCCATCGGGCCCCTTCACGTTGCAGTACCTGCCCAGCCATACTGCAACGTCCCCCGGCTGTACGGTTTCATTGTACATACGGATAATAACAGTTTTAATAATATTATCCGTCAGCTTGGTCACCTCAAACATCGCTGTCAGGGACCCCTGGGTGTTCAGGGCATCCCCCAGAACTCAGGAAGCTGGCACAGGCAAAACTGACATCGAAGCCTTTCCCATAGGGAAAAGTAACCACTGCTCTGAGGAACCGGTGGTAGTGAAAAGCCATCCCCATGCTGTCTGACGGCTTATTAAGTTATTTTGTTTTTCTTTTGGAAAAGTGTTATTGTCACATTTCCTTTAAAACAGCTCATATATATTTTTGTACGTCATTTTATACACATAAAATAGCATAAAAGCATAAAAACAGCATTTGGTATTATTTTTAAATTAGTTAAAAAGTACATGTTGCAAAAAACAATGGAAACAACCATGATTAAAGTACTTTTCGTAAAAATATAAAATCTGTAAAAGCCATTTAAAATGTGTACAAATAACTTAACAAAAGTAAAACATTCTTAAGACATGAAAACATGTAAAAAAGTAACTTTGTTAAAAAGCTGTCTTCGGTCCTTTGTACAGGAACGGGGTGAGTCCTAATCAAACTCGCCTCCTCCTGCTCTTCCAAATCAATCCCTGTCCTGTCCTTCGGGGCCCAGAGGAGATCCCTCCCCTAGGCGCATCGCCCTAGGCGCCGCAGTGCTGTCAGGCCGTGGCCGCCGGGACCTTGGGTGTCGAGGATATCCCCTTCGCTTGGGGTCGAGGATATCCGCTTGCTGCGGCCAAGAAGAGTTGGTGAGGCACTTGCTCTGGGAGTGAGGAGCCGCCAGGGACCTATGGAAGGAAGCAGCCCCCCTGATCTCCCCGTGTCTGCCAGCAGGGGAGGACCTAACGAACCAGCTCGTGCTGTATGGGGTGGCCGAAGGCCTATTCCACCGAAGGCCTTCACCAAGCTCCGGCCCACCCTCATGTGTCTGAAGGAAGCACTGTGGTCCTCTTTCTCTTTCCTCCTTTCTTCTGTACCACCCCAGGGCTTCCGTGACTACCATGGCAACTGCCTGGGGGGTGGTCTCTACTCGTTTCACTACCAGCAGGTTGCGGGAGGACCACAGTGCTTCCTTCAGACACGTGAGGGTGGGCCAGAGCTTGGTGAAGGCCTTCGGTGGAATAGGCCTTAGTTTACAGTGTTAGAGTGTGTGTTGTATGTTATTTGTGTAATTTCATTGTTTATACATTCGGTCTGTGGATCGTCCCACCAATTAGGTACCTTTTGAGTGTAACTTTGTCAGAACCCCCCCCCCCCCCCCCCCACACCTTCTGTAAAAAATAGCACATGTTTAAAAAAAAAGTACTATATATACTGCTCAAAAAAATAAAGGGAACACTTAAAAAACACATCCTAGATCTGAATGAAAGAAATAATCTTATTAAATACTTTTTTCTTTACATAGTTGAATGTGCTGACAACAAAATCACCCAAAAATAATCAATGGAAATCCAATTTATCAACCCATGGAGGTCTGGATTTGGAGTCACACTCAAAATTAAAGTGGAAAACCACGCTACAGGCTGATCCAACTTTGATGTAATGTCCTTAAAACAAGTAAAAATGAGGCTCAGTAGTGTGTGTGGCCTCCACGTGCCTGTATGACCTCCCTACAATGCCTGGGCATGCTCCTGATGAGGTGGCGGATGGTCTCCTGAGGGATCTCCTCCCAGACCAGGACAAAAGCATCCGCCAACTCCTGGACAGTCTGTGGTGCAACGTGGTGTTGGTGGATGGAGCGAGACATGATGTCCCAGATGTGCTCAATTGGATTCAGGTCTGGGGAACGGGCGGGCCAGTCCATAGCATCAATGCCTTCCTCTTGCAGGAACTGCTGACACACTCCAGCCACATGAGGTCTAGCATTGTCTTGCATTAGGAGGAACCCAGAGCCAACCGCACCAGCATATGGTCTCACAAGGGGTCTGAGGATCTCATCTCGGTACCTAATGGCAGTCAGGCTACCTCTGGCGAGCACATGGAGGGCTGTGCGGCCCCCCAAAGAAATGCCACCCCACACCATGACTGACCCACCGCCAAACTGGTCATGCTGGAGGATGTTGCAGGCAGCAGAACGTTCTCCACGGCGTCTCCAGACTCTTTCACGTCTGTCACGTGTGCTCAGTGTGAACCTGCTTTCATCTGTGAAGAGCACAGGGCGCCAGTGGCGAATTTGCCAATCTTGGTATTCTCTGGCAAATGCCAAACGTCCTGCACTACCTGAGCCACTTGTGTGGGTTGTAGACTCCGTCTCATGCTACCACTAGAGTGAAAGCACCGCCAGCATTCAAAAGTGGCCAAAACATCAGCCAGGAAGCATAGGAACTGAGAAGTGGTCTGTGGTCCCCACCTGCAGAACCACTCCTTTATTGGGGGTGTCTTGCTAATTGCCTATAATTTCCACCTGTTGTCTATTCCATTTGCACAACAGCATGTGAAATTTATTGTCAATCAGTGTTGCTTCCTAAGTGGACAGTTTGATTTCACAGAAGTGTGATTGACTTGGAGTTACATTGTGTTGTTTAAGTGTTCCCTTTATTTTTTTGAGCAGTGTATTTTATCTCCACCTCATGAGGTTATATAAAAACAATTACTATAATAAGTAATAAAGTAATAGGATTGACCGTAACAGAGTTGAAGACTTTATCTTAAATCTGCCATAAATCCCCTTTTGATAGGGGAAATGGAAAGCTTGTTGTGTGGAATGTGCTGTGCTCGACAACAAGCTCAGTTTTCCACCACAAAATACCCGAATATGGCCAAAAATAATAGTACCATCTCACCTGCTTTTACACTATGATTTGACTTGTGTCTTGAATATATACAGTTGAAGTCGGAAGTTTATATACACCTTAGCCAAATATATTTAAACTCAGTTTTCACTGACATGTCATAGCTTCTAAAGGTATGACATAATCTTCTGGAAATTTCCAAGCTGTTTAAAGGCACAGTTAACTTAGTGTATGTAAACTTCTGACCCACTTGAATTTTGATACAGTGAATTATAAGTGAAATAATCTGTCTGTAAACAATTGTAGGAAAAGTGACTTGTGTCATGCACAAAGTAGATGTCCTAACCGACTTGCCAAAGCTATAGTTTGTTAACAATACATTTGTGGAGTGGTTGAAAACGAGTTTTAATGACTGGTTGGTCTTTCTTCGGATTTTCACCTGCCATATCAATTCTGTTATAGTTTCAGACATTATTTTAACAGTTTTCAAAACGACAAAGTGTTTTCTATCCTATGCTACCAATTATATGCATATCCAGGCCTGAGTAACAGGCAGTTTACTTTGGGCACGTCAGTCAGGCGGAAATTCAGGAAAATAGACTCTATCCCTAACAAGTTTTAAATGATAAAACACAAAATATGCATGGTACTGTTATTCCCCTCTTTGCCATAATTGGTTTCTGACTTCAAACTTACATACTTCAATATTCATCAAGTCAAATAGGACTCACAAATTGGATAAATTAAATCAGATTAAGAATACTACTTATTATTAAAAGGCTATTATTCTCAGTATTCTGTGGTAATGAAGTGGTCATGAGAGAGAAGTTTAGTGAGAGCCTGTGAACCCACAGCCCTCCCACCTATCCACAATGGTGATGCCCCAGCAGTGACTCCAGTTTAGACAGCTGCCTGCCAGTACCAGTAGCACCAGCCTAAACCACAGGATTACGCTGGCATCGGGTGTCGTACCACACACTGGAAGTTTTTTATTGTGTGTGAAATGCTTTTAGAGAGTGATCACAGGGGTGTGCGTGTGCAGGTATGTGCACTGTTGTGTCACTCTGTTGGTAGGTGGGTATGTTGACATAGGTGGTTAAGATGGGTAAGAACAGCTGCACCCGTCAGCGCCCAACACCCCATGTATAAGGGGAAGAGGGGAGAGATGGATCGTCCAGGGTGGGAGGGCACATGTTTGGCACTTAAACTCAGCAAAAAAAGAAACGTCCCTTTTTCAGGACATTATCTTTCAAAGATAATTCGTAAAAATCCAAATAACTTTTACAGATCTTCATTGTAAAGGGTTTAAACACTGTTTCCCATGCTTGTTCAATGACCCATAAACAATTAATAATGAACATGCACCTGTGGAACGGTCGTTAAGGCACTAACAGCTTACAGACGGTAGGCTATTAAGGTCACAGTTATGAAAACTTAGGACACTAAAGAGGCCTCTCTACTGACTCTGAAATACACCAAAGGAAAGATGCCCAGGGTCCCTGCTCATCTGCGTGAACGTGGCTTAGTCATGCTGTAAGGAGGCATGAGGACTGCAGGTGTGGCCAGGGCAATAAATTGCAATGTCTATACAGTGAAACGCCTAAGACAGCGCTACAGGGAGACAGGACGGACAGCTGATTGTCCTCGCAGAGGCAGACCAAGTGTAACAACACCTGCACAGGATTGGTACATCCGAACATCACACCTGCGGGACAGGTACATGATGGCAACAACAACTGCTCGAGTTACACCATGAACGCACAATCCCTCCATCAGTGCTCAGACTGTCCACAATAGGCGTAGAGAGGCTAGACTGAGGGCTTGTAGGCCTGTTGTAAGGCAGGTCCTTACCAGACATCACCGGCAACAACGTCGCCTATGGGCACAAACCCACCATTGCTGGACCAGACAGGATTGGCAAAAAGTGCTCTTCACTGACGAGTCGCGGTTTTGTCTCACCAGGGGTGATGGTCGGATTCGTGTTTATCGTTGAAGGAATGAGCATTACACCGAGGCCTGTACTCTGGAGCGGTATCAATTTGGAGGTGTGTCACAGCATCATCGGACTGAGCTTGTTGTCATTGCAGGCAATCTCAACGCTGTGCGTTACAGGGAAGACATCCTCCTCCCTCATGTGGTACACTTCCTGCAGGCTCATCCTGACATGACCCTCCGGCATGACAATGCCACCAGCCATACTGCTCAGCGTGATTTCCTTCAAGACAGGAATGTCAGTGTTCTGCCATGGCCAGCGAAGAGCCCGGATCTCAATCCCATTGAGCACATCTGGGACCTGTTGGATCGGAGGGTGAGGGCTAGGACTAGGGCCATTCCCTCCAGAATTGTCCGCAAACTTGCAGGTGACTTGGTAGAAGTGTGGGGTAACATCTCACAGAAAGAACTGGCAAATCTGGTGCAGTCCATGAGGAGGAGATGCACTGCAGTACTTAATGCAGCTGGTGGCCACACCAGATACTGACTGTTACTTTGTTCAGGGACACATTGTTCCATTTCTGTTACTCACATGTCTGTGGAACTTGTTCAGTTTATGTCTCAGTTGTTGAATCTTGTTATGTTCATACAACTATTTACACATGTTAAGTTTGCTGAAAATAAACGCAGTTGACAGTGAGAGGACGTTTCTTTTCTTGCTGAGTTTAGTATGGATTCCCATGCTCATTCTGGTTTAGTCCAGGATTTGGAGAACCTGACAGACAGCTCCAGACTGCCTGGACAGTTGGGACAGTGGACAGAGAGTGTCTACTCTGGGATGGGCTCTACTGCCCACAGCCTGCCCAGCAAACCAAAACTCCTTAATTATCCCAATTACTTATCATGCACATCAGCTGACTGTCGAGCACAGAAGAGGTGGAATGGAGAGAGGGAGAGAGGAGGAGGAGAGGGAGAGGTGGGGAGAGAGTGGATGGGGTGGTTCAGGCACAGCAGAATCTTTCAATGGAAAATGTCTGGAGCCGTACCAAGAACAGGCTTTGTCAATCACTCTAATGCTCTCTCACTCGTTCTCTCTCTTTATCTCTCTCTCTCTCCTTTTCCCGCTCTCTCTTGCATCATCTGGTTTATTGCATTTAATAATTTCATAATGCAGAATAATCTGATTATTTTTGTTGTAACTGGGTGGGTCAAGATGTACATATCAAATTTGATTGGTCACATACGAGTGTAGCGAAGTGCTTGTGCTTCTAGTTCCGACAGTGCAGCAATATCTAACAAGTAATATCTAACAATTCCACAACAAATACCTAATACATACAAATTTAAGTAAAGGAATGGAATAAGAATATATAAATATATGGATGAGCAATGTCAGAGCGGCATAGGCTAAGATGCAATAGATAGTATAGAATACAGTATATACATATGAGATGAGTAATGCAAGATATGTAAACATTATTAAAGCGGCATTATAAAAGTGGCCAATAATTTCAAGTCTGTATGTAGGCAACATCCTCTCTGTGCTAGTGATGGCTGTTTAACATTCTGATGGCCTTGAGATAGAAGCTGTTTTTCAGTCTCTCGGTCCCAGCTTTGATGCACCTGTATTGACCTCGCCTTCTGGATATTAGCCGTCTGGGCCAGCAGCCTTGCGAGGGTTAACACGTTTAAATGTCTTACTCACATCTTGTACAAAGCATGTGCATGTGTGTGTGTATGCCCCCGCTTGTCTAAAATTAAAACGTTCCATCCATGGGAAACTTTGTGTATGATTTGGATACAGTGGCACACATGTTCTTCTATTACAGTGAGTTTCCCTGAGTGTCTGCACCTGTATCTGGGAAGGGTGGGTTAATGTGTTGGCTGGTCAGTGAGTACAGAAGTCCTGTATCTGGGAGGGGTGGGTTAATGTGTTGGCTGGTCAGTGAGTACACAATTCTTCTATCTGGCAGGGGTGGGTTAATTTGTTGGCCGGTCAGTGAGTACAGAAGTCCTGTATTTGGGAGAGGTGGGTTAATGTGTTGGCTGGTCAGTGAGCACAGAAGTCCTGTATCTGGGAGAGGTGGGTTGATGTGTTGGCTGGACAGTGAGCACAGAAATCCTGTATCTGGGAGGGGTGGGTTAATGTGTTGGCTGGTCAGTGAGTACAGAAGTCCTGTATCTGGGAGAGGTGGGTTAATGTGTTGGCTGGACAGTGAGCACAGAAATACTGTATCTGGGAGGGGTGGGTTAATGTGTTGGCTGGTCAGTGAGTACAGAAGTCCTGTGTCTCTCCTCTCCCCTCCGATCTGCTCTATCGTTGTTTTGTGGATACGGAAGTAGGGGCAGGAAGCAGTAGTTGTGCACAGGATGCCCCCTAAACACCCTGCTCCCACTTGGCTAATAACTTTAACACTTCTTCTTCCCCTTCCCCTTCCACTGCACACAACCGGGATGGTCACTTCCTGTTTAGCAGGGTTCCTCTTTTTGTACTCTCTGTGGCCACTGTACTGCGTGTGTGTGTGTGTGTGTGTGTGTGTGTGTGTGTGTGTGTGTGTGTGTGTGTGTGTGTGTGTGTGAATGACCAACTCTTAACATTGACCATGTGGACCTTACACAAACACGTGTGCCTTAAACATACAACCTTTCTCTTGCTTGACGTTTCAGTCACACAACATGATAATATCTATCAATATTTAGCAAGATCAACCAAAAAAGCCAGTAAAGTCTGAAGAAACAGTTGTATGTATCTTCAATCAGGATTCAACATGGCAAACAGATTTGCATAGAATAAGTTTAATCGTGCTTGAACTGCTTTTGTGGAAAAAACACGATTTCACATGTGGAAAATCCATGATTTCACATTTAAATTTTCCAACTTTGCAAATGTTAAATTTGATCAAGTGAAACCGTCCTTTTGGAACACTTTACATGTGATGATATTTCACATGAAGTTTCATATGTGAATTTTGAAATGTGAGCGCACAACCTTTCACATGTGAAATCTTGTGGTTTGGGAACACTTCATATGTAATGATATTTCACATTAAGTTTCAGTTGTGGATATCTTTCATAGGTAACACCCTGCAAACAAACTAGGATGTCCCCAGTACATTGCACAGTCACAGTGTTTTCAACAAACATATTTGACACACATGATTCAATTGCGTAAGTTTATACAATAATAATTATTCAACATGTCCTTGCCTGGGATTTGAACTCACAATCTCTTGTTTCATAGCATTCCAAACTTCCTGCAACCATGTCTGCGTCAAAAAATAATTTCACCTGTATTCCTAAACTTTGCACTTCAAAGTAAATCTCAGCTTTGTTAAAAATACACTCCAGAAAAACTATTATATGAATCATATTAAGGAGTAACATTAAAACAGAATAATATGCCCACCAACATTGGACAACTTTACAGAAAACCCTCAAATTGCAGTAATAAGTAAATTAAATCAATAATGAGAGAATAGTCAGATTACTATAGCAGTGCGGATGGCACTCTTTTTCTAAGTACAGAGATATATTATAGGTAATGAATCTGTAGGGGACTTCTGAAAATGACTTTGTGTCAGACTTTGTGTCAGACTTTGCGTCAGACTTTGTGGCACTGTAGAAAGGTCAGATTATCCAAAATACCAAGGTTTTGAGTTCAAATCCCAGGTGGGGTCATATTGAAAAGTTAGCACTTCGTGCTCATGTCAAATGTAATCATATTGAATAAAAATGTTTACGCTATTTTAGCTCAACAGAATACCACTTACCTTAAAACTCCCATACCATTTCATTACTTGTGAAAATTGCATGTGAAAATTTAATTTGCACTTTCACATGTTATCTTGTTAACTTCACATAAGATCACGTGATCACATGTGGAACGTGAAATTCTTGTGGTTTTTCCACTATGCTTGACTGCACCGGCAGGCACAGTTCATACACGTGTTTCTTCAGTCTTTTCTTTTGTAGTTGGCCACCTCTCTCTCAAACACAGGTATGAACATACACACACTCACACAACAGGTTGTGCAGAGCCAATGTGCCTCTTACTTGTAACAGGATGAATGTTCCTGCATCTCGACACCGGACATTTCGTATTTTATCCAAGGGGTTTCCACAAGCGTCGTTAAACATTTCCCACAAGGAAGAGTATCCTGTATTTTAAGATGACTGACTAGAAAGCTTGATCATACCTCGTCAGCTATATTTACAGATAAGGACGTGCTCTTCCTCTCACTCACACAAACCTAACCCGGAAAGAGAATCACAGACGTGAATTGACACAAACATACACGGGCAGGGAATCACGTTTCCCACATTCACAACAGGATCTGATTCCATTTCACCTTCCATTTCCGTCAGTTCACCCAGTCTACGAACCCAGATTTGAATAAAAAAGATGAATGGGAAAGAGTTGGTGAGTGTTTCAGTCAGTCCAGTGACTATAGTGGAGATGAGCATAGGCCAGAAAACAGGAAGAGCCCCTCCTCACTCCCATTCTCCACCCCTGATTCATCTCTTTCCCATTTTCTACACAGGAGGCAAGAATAGCATGAGTACAAACAGCATAGGGATTTGGGGTGGGGCGAGGCAGGGAGAGAGAAGAGGGCAGGCAGGGAGGGAGAAGGGGAAGGTAGGGATGGAAGGAGGGGAGGCAGGAGTGGGAGTGGGGAGGGAGGAGGGGGAAGCAGGGAGGGAGAGGAGGGAGAGGCACAGAGGGAAGAGGGGGAGGCAGGGAGGGAGGAGGGGAGGAGGGGGAGGCAAGGAGGGAGAGGTGGGAGGAAGGGAGGCAGGGAGGGAGGGAGGAGGGGGAGGCAAGGGAAGCAACAGGATGTTGTTTGAGTTTCACGTCCTGTTTTCTTCCCTTTCCCAAGAAGCTACTTTAACGCAGGTGCACAAGCCCCCCTCTAACCTCCACGAACCCCCTTTCCTTTGAAAACCCCCACCCGAACAAGTTCAACTCTTTCCCCTGTTCCCATTTGAGAACATGTAGCCTGCTTCAACTCTCACTTGTTCACTCTCTCTCCAATGGACAGACACACATACACGCACACACACCATACTTTCTGCCCTTACAAAACCATCCATTGTTATCCAGCAAAGTTACTTTTGGGATCTCTCGGTCAATTACGGACCTCTGTGAATTTGGGACGTCATGTAAGACACGGGTCAAAGAAGGTTCTGTAAAGAGTTCCTGACTTTGATTTAGAATTACATTTCATCCTTATGTAAGACCTTATGCTTTAGTTGGGCCTTTTTTTCTGCCCCAGCTGGAATACAAATATCCACTGCTCCCAGTCACGTCAGTTGTCACATCACACAGCTACTAACCCACAGCCCTAAGTGGCGCTCCATTATATTCAATGGGCGCTGCATAAGTAGTGAGCACTGGGGCTTTGCTGCAGAAAGAGTGGGGCTGCAGAATGAAGTCAAGTAAGCCTTTGTTCTGTGATATAATTACAGTGAGAGCGTTCAAAAACTTTGGCCGGTACGGGCCGTAAAAAAAATAGGGCATTAAGAGCAGGCGTTGTTTCCTCTTCTTTTTCAAATATCAGAGGTGGGGGAGGAGGAATTCTTGCCTTCGACCAGGGAGGACGTAAGGGCTGCTCTTGGTTACATAGATTCACGTTCAATAAACATAATCTAACAGAACCCCCCCTCCAACTCCACCTCCACCCTCAACCAATCTGCCCACCCCCACCCCAAAAAGAGAGAGAGAGCCTGCGTTTCATTACAAATTATTATTTTTAAGTGCACTCAGAAAGAATAGTTTCCATGACATCATCAACTGTCAGTATGGGAAGCCAGTCGCTTATATTGTGAAATTCAAACCAGTGCACAGAGAAAGCAAGCTAGTACTCATGCAACCCAGGACCCTGCTGGGCCATACAGAAGCATTAATACTGGGACATTACCTAGAGTGAGTGGACATACAATATGCACGTGACAAACATTATTTTTTTGTTCAATAGAATGAGTCATCTAATTTTTACATTTTGGTTGACGCAGATCTCAGAGTTATCATTCACCCAGATCTGATTATTGCATCAACAGGTGAGGCTGTAATTGTACTAAGCCAGAGGTCAGGGGTCAACTATTGGGCAAAACAAGTATTGTACGAGACAATAACAAAGCGTTAAACCAACCCTCATGCCCAAGGCTAAGTGAAAGGCATCATTCCTTGATTGTCTACGAGTATATTGACCAAACTCTGAGGTGAGAGAGGAAGCAAATGACGTCTGACGATCCCAAGGAGAAAAACAGCTTTGTTGGCATGCAGAAAATGTAAGGGCTGTTAAAAATAAATTTTGGTTAGCTACTGTATATTCTACATTCCAATGAAAGTGGATATGATGATCTACTTCTGGCGCCGACAGAGATGGCCGCCTCGCTTCGCGTTCCTAGGAAACTATGCACTATTTATTTAAATTTTTTTATGTGTTATTTCTTACATTGTTACCCCAGGCAATCTTAGGTTTTATTACATACAGTCGGGAGGAACTATTGGATATAAGAGCAACGTCAACTCACCAACATTACGACCAGAAATACGACTTTCCCGGAGCGGATCCTCTGTTTGGCCCACCACCCAGGACAATGGGTCGAATCCCAGCCGGCGAGCCAAAACAACGGCGCCATCGAAGAAGGGGCAGACGGAGCGGTCTTCTGGTCAGGCTCCGTAGACGGGCACATCACGCACCGCTCTCGAGCATACTACTCGCCAATGTCCAGTCTCTTGACAACAAGGTAGATGAAATCCGAGCAAGGGTAGCATTCCAGAGAGACATCCGAGACTGTAACGTTCTTTGTTTCACGGAAACATTGCTCACTCGAGACTATCTGAGTCGGTACAGCCACCTGTTTTCTTCACGCATCGCGCCGACAGAAACAAGCATCTCTCTGGTAAGAAGAAGGGCGGGGGTGCATGCCTAATGATTAAAGAGACGTGGTGTGATCATAACAATATACAGGAACTCAAGTCCTTTTGTTCACCTGACTTAGAATTCCTCACTATCAAATGCCGACCGCATTATCTACCAAGAGAATTCTCTTTGATCAAAATCACAGTCGTGTATATCCCCCCCAAGCAGACACATCGACGGCCCTGAAAGAACTTTATAGGACTTTATGTAAACTGGAAACCACATATCCTGAGGCTGCATTTATTGTAGCCGGGGATTTTAACAAGGCTAATCTGAAAACAAGGCTCCCCAAATTCTATCAGCATATCGATTGTGCTACCAGGGGTAGCAAAACCCTAGACCACTGTTATTCTAACTTCCGCGACGCATATAAGGCCCTCCCCCGCCCTCCCTTCGGAAAAGCTGACCACGACTCCATTTTGTTGCTCCCAGCCTATAGACAGAAACTAAAACAGGAAGCTCCCGCCCTCAGGTCTGTTCAACGCTGGTCCGACCAATCAGATTCCACGCTTCAAGATTGCTTCGAACACATGGACTGGGATATGTTCCGCAGTGCGGCGAACAACAACATTGACGAATACGCTGATTCGGTGTGCGAGTTCATTAACAAGTGCATCGGTGATGTTATACCCACAGCGTCTATTAAAACATTCCCCAACCAGAAAAGGTGGATTGATGGCAGCATTTGCGCAAAACTGAACGGCGAACCACTGCTTTTAATCAGGGCAAGGTAACCGGAAACATGACCGAATACAAACAGTGTAGCTATTCCCTCCGCAAGGCAATCAATCAAGCTAAGCGTCAGTACAGAGACAAAGTGTAGTCGCAATTCAACGGCTCAGACACGAGAGGTATGTGGCAGGGTTTACAGTCAATCACGGACTACAAAGGAAAAACCAGCCCCGTCGCGGATCACGATGCCTTGCTCCCAGACAGACTGAACAACTTTTTTGCTCGCTTTGAGGACAATACAGTGCCACTGACACGGCTACCAAAACCTGCGGGCTCTCCTTCACTGTAGCCAACGTGAGTAAAACATTTAAACGTGTTAACCCTTGCAAGGCTGCAGGCCCAGACAGCATCCCCGGCCGCGTCCTCAGAGCATGCGCAGACCAGCTGGCTGGTGTGTTTACAGACATATTCAATCAATCCTTATCCCAGTCTGCTGTCCCCACATGCTTCAAGAGGGCCACCATTGTTCCTGTTCCCAAGAAAGCTAAGGTAACTGAGCTAAATGACTACCGCCCTGTAGCACTCACTTCCGTCATCATGAAGTGCTTTGAAAGACAAGTCAAGGACCATATCACCTCCACCCTACCTGTCACCCTAGACCCACTCCAATTTGCTTACCGCCACAATAGGTCCACAGACGACGCAATCGCCATCACACTGCACACTGCCCTAACCCATTTGGACTAGAGGAATACCTATGTAAGAATGCTGTTCATCAATTACAGCTCAGCATTTAACCCCATAGTACCCTCCAAACTCGTCATTAAGCTCGAGACCCTGGGTCTCGACCCCGCCCTGTGCAACTGGGTCCTGGACTTCCTGACGGGCCGCCCCCCAGGTGGTGAGGGTATGTAACAACATCTCCACCCCGCTGATCCTCAACACTGGGTCCCCACTGGCCCCCCCCCAGTCTCAGCCCTCTACTGTACTCCCTATTCACCCATGACTGCGTGGCCATGCACGCCTCCAACTCAATCATCAAGTTTGCAGACGACATTACAGTGGTAGGCTTGATTACCAACAACGACGAGACGGCCTACAGGGAGGAGGTGAGGGTCCTCGGAGTGTGGTGTCAGGAAAATAACCTCACACTCAATGTCAACAAAACAAAGGAGATGATCGTGGACTTCAGGAAACAGCAGAGGGAGCAGCCCCCTATCTACATTGAGGGGACAGTAGTGGAGAGGGTGGAGAGTTTTAAAGTTCCTCGGCGTACACATCACGGACAAACTGAAATGGTCCACCCACACAGACAGCGTGGTGAAGAAGGCGAAGCAGCGCCTCTTCAACCTCAGGAGGCTGAAGAAATTCGGCTTGTCAGCAAAAACACTCACAAACTTTTACAGATGCACAATCGAGAGCATCCTGTCGGGCTGTATCACTGTCTGGTATGGCAGCTGCTCCACCCATAACCGGAAGGCTCTCCAGAGGGTAGTGAGGTCTGCACAACGCATCACCGGGTGCAAACTACCTGCCCTCCAGGACACCTACACCACCCGATGTCACAGGAAGGCCAAAAAGATCATCAAGGACAACAACCACCCTAGCCACTGCCTGTTCACCCCGTTATCATCCAGAAGGCAAGGTCAGTACAGGTGCATCAAAGCTGGGACCGAGAGACTGAAAAACAGCTTTTATCTCAAGGCCATCAGACTGTTAAACAGCCATCACTAACATTGAGTGGCTGATGCCAACATACTGACTCAACTTCACCCACTTTAATAATGGAAAAATTGATGTAATCAATTTATCACTAGCCACTTTATATTATATAATGTTTACTTACCCTACATTACTCATCTCTTATGTATATACTGTACGCTATACCATCTACTGCATCTTGCCATCTGATGTAATTAAATGTATCACTAGCCACTTTAAACAATGCCACTTTATATAATGTTTTCATACCCTGCATTGCTCATCTCATATGTATATACTGTACTCTATACCATCTACTGCATCTTGCCTATGCCGTTCGGCCATCACTCATTTATATATTTTTATGTACATATTCGTATTCATTCCTTTACACTTGTGTGTATTAGGTAGTTGTTGTGAAATTGTTAGGTTATATTACTTGTTAGATATTACTGCATGGTCGGAACTAGAAGCACAAGCATTTCACTACACTTGCATTAACACCTGCTAACCATGTGTATGTGACAAATACATTTGATTTGATTTGATATCCAAAAGGTTGGAGCTGGACATTGGGGACACGGTTAGACCTCAGCCTTCCAAGGTGGTGTGTCAACGACAGACTAGCTGGGTCAGGTCAGAGGGCACACAGACTGACATTCAGTCACTCCCTATGGGGTGCCATCAATAATGTCTGACCTCATTGTTCTCTTGTTCAAAACAATGAGCAAATCCATTTTTCTGAGTAAATGCTCTGTAGCAGAAAACTGTCATTTATGTGGTAATTGTCGGTATTATCAATAGCAAAATACTCTGAAACATTATACTGCATCACACTGTAAATTATGGTGCATAGTGGGAAAATGTTGTGGGTGGGGAAAGAGTTGCTGTATTTCCGAATGATACTCTAATTCAACCCCACAGAATACAGTACCTTACCGTATCTTTGGAGTGCCAAAACCCTTTTGACCACTAGTGGGTGCATGGTATTGTTGTTTCTGGCTCATTAACACATTTTGACTTGTAAGAGGCTATATTTGTTGCACTTGTGAGTGAGAATGCTGTATCAATTTAACTCCAAAGTGGTTATGTGCACCATCAATTTAAATTATAAAGAGGACAGTTTGGAGTGGCAGCTAGTCTTACAACTTAAATTAAATGATTGGGAATTTTGCCATGTCCTTTTGGCCTGTTTTGCCCTGTAGTCACTGCCAGTTTGGAAGCCTTTGTTTAGGCCTCTAGAAGTGCAAGTGATATAACAAAATATTCATTAATATGCTGTAATGTGTAAACACAATACCTAGCGGCCAACCTCCTTGCACTAACCTATTGTAATTACAATAAAATACTGTGAAATACAAACCACTCCCCTCAATGAATTTCATTCATTCATCCATCATTCATTAATTCCAATTACGGTAGCGACGTTGACCGTGGTATGATCGTCGGTGCCAGGCGTGCCGGTTCCAGTATCTCAGAAACATCAGGCCTTCTGGGCTTTTCACGCATGACAGATTCTAGGGTTTACAGAGAATGGTGTGACAGTCAAAAAACATCCAGTCAGCGGCCGTCCTGTGGGCAAAAAACAGCTTGTTGATGAGAGGTCGAAGGAGAGTGGCAAGAATCGTGCAAGCTAAGAGGCGGGCCACTAACAGGCAAATAATGGCGCAGAACAAAACGAAAATGGCGCCGGAGAAGAAGGCAGACGTTTTACGTGCCCTGAAACGATTGTGTGTTTTGTTTGTTTATTTGCAATGTTTGTAACTTTTCTTTAAAACTTATTTTGTACATAATGTTGCCGCTACTGTCTCTTATGACTGAAAATAACTTCAGGACATCAGGACTGCGATTAATCACCACTGACTGGCAGAATCATTTTTGTCCTTTAACGAGTCTGATGATCCCAATGTGAACGATATACTGGTTTCTCGGGAACAGGCCCAGGTCCCCGTGATTTGCGTGAAGAGGAGGCGGAGAAAAAGGGGCCGGCTGCCTTCTGAGAATTCGTAGGCGATTGAATAAACCCCCACTTCCATCCATTCTGCTAGCAAACATGCTTTCTTAGTGTCCAACAAGCTTTCTCTACCCTTAACCTTGTTCTGAACACCTCCAAAACAAAGATCATGTGGTTTGGTAAGAAGAATGCCCCTCCCCACAGGTGTGATTACTACCTCTGAGGGTTTAGAGCTTGAGGTAGTCAACTCATTCAAGTACTTGGGAGTATGGCTAGATGGTGCATTGTCCTTCTCTCAACACATAACAAAGCTGCAGGCTAAAGTTAAATCTAGACTTGGTTTCCTCTATCGTAATCACTCCTCTTTCACCCCAGCTGCCAAACTATCCATGATTCAGATTTTTTTATTTTTTTTATTTATTTATTTCACCTTTATTTAACCAGGTAGGCAAGTTGAGAACAAGTTCTCATTTACAATTGCGACCTGGCCAAGATAAAGCAAAGCAGTTCGACAACATACAACAACACAGAGTTACACATGGAGTAAACAACATACAGTCAATAATACAGTAGAAAAAAATAAGACTATATACAATGTGAGCAAATGATGTGAGATAAGGGAGGTAAAGGCAAAAAAAATGCCATGGTGGCAGAGTAAATAAAGTATAGCAAGAAAAACACTGGAATGGTAGATTTGTAGTTTGAAGAAAGTTCAAAGTTCAAATCTAAATAATATGGTGCAAAGGAGCAAAGTAAATAAAAAAAATAAATACAGCAGGGGAAGAGGTAGTAGTTTGGGCTAAATTATAGATGGGCTATGTACAGGTGCAGTGATCTGTGAGCTGCTCTGACAGCTGGTGCTTAAAGCTAGTGAGGGAGATAAGTGTTTCCAGTTTCAGAGATTTTTGTAGTTCGTTCCAGTCATTGGCAGCAGAGAACTGGAAGGAGAGACGACCAAAGGAGGAGTTGGCTTTAGGGGTGACCAGAGAGATATACCTGCTGGAGCGCGTGCTACAGGTGGGTGCTGCTATGGTGACCAGTGAGCGGAGATAAGGGGGGACTTTACCTAGCAGGGTCTTGTAGATGACCTGGAGCCAATGTGTTTGGCGACGATTATGAAGTGAAGGCCAGCCAACGAGAGCATACAGGTCGCAGTGGTGGGTTGTATATGGGGCTTTGGTGACAAAACGGATGGCACTGTGATAGACTGCATCCAGCTTGTTGAGTAGGGTATTGGAGGCTATTTTGTAAATGACATCGCCGAAGTCGAGGATTGGTAGGATGGTCAGTTTTACGAGGGTATGTTTGGCAGCATGAGTGAAGGATGCTTTGTTGCGAAATAGGAAGCCAATTCTAGATTTCACTTTGGATTGGAGATGATTGATGTGAGTCTGGAAGGAGAGTTTACAGTCTAACCAGACATCTAGGTATTTGTAGTTGTCCACAAATTCTAAGTTAGAACCGTCCAGAGAAGTTATGCTGGATGGGCGGGCAGGTGCAGGCAGCGATCGGTTGAAGAGCATGCATTTGATGACCATCCTACCCATGCTAGATTACGGAGACATCATTTACACATCTGCAGGTAACAGGCGCTCTCGAGCGGCTAGATGTTCTTTCCAATTCGGCCATCAGATTTGCCACCAACGCTCCTTATGGGACACATCACTGCACTCTATACTCTTCTGTAAACTAGTCATCTCTGTATACCTGTTGCAAGACCCACTGGTAGATGCTTATTAATAAAACCCTCTTAGGCCTCACTCCCCCCTATTTGAGATATCTACTGCAGCCCTCATCCTACACATACAACACCCGTTCTGCCAGTCACATTCTGTTAAAAGTCCCCAAAGCACACACATCCCTGGGTCGCTCCTCTTTTCAGTTTGCTGCAGCTAGCGACTGGAACGAACTGCAACAAACACTCAAACTGGACAGTTATATCTCAATCTCTTCATTGAAAGACTCAATCATGGACACTCTTACTGACAGTTGTGGCTGCTTTGTGTGATGTATTGTTGTCCCTACCTTCTTGACCTTTGTGCTGTTGACTGTGCACAATAATGTTTGTACCATGTTTTGTGCTGCTATCATGTTGCTGTTATTTTGTGTTGCTACCATGCTGTGTTGTCATGTGTTGCTGCCTTGCTATGTTGTTGTCTTAGGTCTCTCTTTATGTAGTGTTGTGTTGTCTCTCTTGTTGTGATGTGTGTTTTGTCCTATATTGATATTGTATTTATTTATTTATTTTAATCCCAGGCCCCCGTCCCAACAGGAGGCCTTTTGCCTTTTGGTAGGCCATCATTGTAAATAAGAATTTGTTCTTAATTGACTTGCCTAGTTAAATAAAGGTTAAATAAAAAATAAAATATAGCCATGTTATTTTTACTCGTTATTATTATTTGTTATACACTGTGTATTTATTCCTCACGTCACTATTTCAATTTTTTTTATCTTTCTCTCTGCGTTGTATAGTGAAATGCTTACTTACAAGCCCTTAACCAACAATGCAATTTTAAGAAAAAAAAGTGTTAAGAAAGTATTTACTAAAATAAACTAAAGTAAAAAATATAAATAATAAAAATAGAAAAATTACAAATAATTAAGGAGCAACAATAAAATAACAGTAGCGAGGCTATTTACAGGGGGTACCGGAACAGGGTCAACGTGTGGGGGCACCGGTTAGTCAAGGTAATTGAGGTAATATGTACATGTAGGTTGACATAAAGTGACTATGCATGGATAATAAACAGAGAGTGGCAGCAGCATAAAAATTAGGGGTGTTGTGGGGGCCATGCAAATAGTCCAGGTAGCCATTTGATTAGCTATTCAGGAGTCTTATGGCTTGGGGGTAGAAGCTGTTAAGAAGCCTTTTGGACCTAGATTTGGCACTCCGGTACCGCTTGCCATGCTGTAGCAGAGAGAACAGTCTATGACTAGGGTGGATGGAGTCTTTGGCAATTTTTTGGGCCTTCCTCTTACACCGCCTGGCATAGAGGTCCTGGATGGCAGGAAGCTTGGCCCCAGTGATGTACTGGGCTGTACCCACTAACCCTCTGTAGAACCTTGTGTTCGGATGGCCGAGCAGTTGCCATACTAGGCGGTGATGCAGCCAGTCAGGATGCTCTCGATGGTGCAGCTGTAGAACGTTATGAGGATCTGAGGACACATGCCAAATCTTTTCAGTCTCCTGAGGGGGAATAGGTGTTGTCGTGCCCTCTTCATGACTGTCTTGGTGTGTTTGGACCATGATAGTTTGTTGGTGATGTGGACACCAAGGAACTTGAATCTCTCAACCTGCTCCACTACAGCCCCGTAGTCCACAATCATCTCCTTTGTCTTGATCACGTTGAGGGAGAGGTTGTTATCCTGGCACCACACTGCCAGGTCTCTGACCTCCTCCCTATAGGCTGTCTCATCGTTGTCGGTGATCTGTTGTGTCATCGGC
This sequence comes from Salmo trutta, assembly GCF_901001165.1. Lineage (NCBI taxonomy): Eukaryota > Metazoa > Chordata > Actinopteri > Salmoniformes > Salmonidae > Salmo > Salmo trutta. Next base: position 53,792,092 of record NC_042974.1, on the reverse strand, counting down.
AAATGTAATGATGGTATCGTGCTTGGCCATGCAGTCATGGGTGAACAGGGAGTACAGGAGGTGACTGAGCACGCACCCCTGAGGGGCCCCTGTGTTGAGGATATATCGTTACCTACCCTTACCACCTGGGGGCGGCCCGTCAGGATGTCCAGGATCCAGTTGCAGAGAGAGGTGTTTAGTCCCAGGGTCCTTAGCTTAGTGATGAGCTTTGAGTGCACTATGTTGATGAACGCTGAGCTGTAGTCAATGAATAGCATTCTCACGTAGGTGTTCCTTTTATCCAGGTGGGAAAGGGCACTGTGGACTGCAATAGAGATTGCGTCATATATGGATGTGTTGGGGCGGTATGCAAATTGGTGTGGGTCTAGGGTTTCTGGGATAATGGTGTTGATGTGAGCCATGACCAACCTTTCAAAGAACTTCATGGGTACAGATGTGAGTGCTAGTCATTAAGGAAGGTTATCTTGGTGTTCTTGGGCACAGGGACTATGGTGGTCTGAAACATGTTGGTATTATAGACTCAGTCAGGGACAGGTTGAAAATGTCAGTGAAGACACTTGCCAGTTGGTCAGCACATGCACATCCTGGTAATCTGTCTTGCCCTACGGCCTTGTGAATGTTGCCCTGTTTAAAAGTCTTACTCACATTAGCTACGGAGAGCGTGATCACTCAGTCATCCGGAACAGCTGATGCTCTCATGCATGCTTCAGTGTTGCTTGCCTTGAAGCGAGCATAGAAGTTATTTCTCTCGTCTGGTTGGCTCGATTCACTGGGCAGCTTGCGTCTGTGCTTCCCTTTGTGGTCCGTAATAGTTTGCAAGCCCTGCCACATCCGACGTGCGTCGGAGCCGGTGTATTGATGCTTTGCCTGTTTGATGGTTCGTCGGAGGGCATAGCGGGATTTCTTATAAGCGTCCTGGTTGGGGTATGTACGTACGGTGACTGTGGGCACGATGTCATCGATGTACTTATTGATGAAGCCAGTGACTGATGTGGTGTACTCCTCAATACCATCGGAGGAATCCCGGAACTTATTCCAGTCTGTGCTAGCAAAACAGTCCTGTAGCTTAGCATCTTCGTCATCTGACCACTTTCTTATTGAGCGAGTCACTGGTAGTTCCTGCTTTCGTTTTTGCTTGTAAGCAGGAATCAGGAGGATAGAGTTATGGTCAGATTTGACAAATGGAGGGCGAGGGAGAGATTTGTTCGTATCTCTGTGTGTGGAGTAAAGGTGGTCTAGAGTTTTTTTTCCTCTGGTTGCACATTTAACATGCTGGTAGAAATGAGGTAAAACGTATTTTAGATTCCCTGCATTAAAGTCCCCGGCCACTAGGAGCGCAGTCTCTGGATGAGCATTTTCTTGTTTGCTTATGGCGTTATGCAGCTTGTTGTTGTAGATGAAAACTCTCTTGGTAAATAGTGTGGTCTGCAGCTTATCATGAGATACTCTACCTCGAGACTTCCTTAGTATTAGATTTCGTGCACCAGCTGTTATTTACAAATAGACACATGCCGCCACGCCTTGTCTTACCGGAGGCAGCTGTTCTATCTTGCCGATGGACCGAAAACCCTGCCAGCTATATGCAAAAATCGCTGAAGTTGGATACATACCTCCCTCACTAACTTTAATCATCAGTTATCTGAGCAGCTTACCGATTGCTGCAGCTGTACACAGCCTATCTGTAAATAGCCCATCCAACTACCTACCTCATCCCCATATTGTTTTTATTTACTTTTTTGCTCTTTTGCACACAAGTATTTCTACTTGCACATCATCATCTGCACATCTATCACTCCAGTTTTAATTTGTAAATTGTAATTACTTCTCTACTATGGCCCATTTGCACACACTGTATATAGACTTTTTATTTTGCATTATTGACTGTACGTTTGTTTATTCCATGTGTAACTCTGTGTTGTTGTTTGTGTCGCACTGCTTTGCTTTATCTGGCCAGGTCGCAGTTGTAAATGAGAACTTGTTCTCAACTGGCCTACCTGGTTAAATAAATGTGAAAAAAAAATACATGTCATCGTTCAGCCACGACTCGGTGAAACATAAGATATTACATTTTTTAATGTCCCGTTGGTAGGATAGTCTTGATCAGAACTTATCGATTTTGTTATCCAATGATTGCACGTTGGCTAATAGGACTGATGGTAGAGGGGGCTTACTCACTCGCCGTCAGATCATTACAAGGCACCCCGACCTATGTCCCCGATATCTCCGTCTCTTCTTCATGCGAATGATGGGGATTTGGGTGTCTGAAGTAAATCCATTGTGTCCAACTCGTTAAAGAAAAAATCTTCGTCCAGTACGAGGTGAGTAATCACTGTCCTGATATCCAGAAGCTGTTTTCGGTCATAAGAGACGGTGGCAGAAACATTATGTACAAAATAAGTTACAAATAACGCAAAAAAATACACACAATAGTACAATTGGTTAGGAGCCCGTAAAATGGTAGCCATCTCTTCCGGCGTCATGTGTGTAGGACCCGTAAGTAAGCACTTCACTGTTAGTCTACACCTGTTGTTTATCATGCATGTCACAAATAAAATGTGATTTGACTGAATACTGCTAAGTCTCTGGCTCTTCTCTGTTGTAGACAGAAATCTGCAGTCTGCCAGTCTGCTCTTCTGAGTTAAAGTTGGGCCAGAGCGATAAAGAGAAGAAGCCATCCTCTCAAAGTGCCTTTCTCCTCCTCCCCTGATATAAAATATGAATGAGAAAGAAAGTGGATATACAAGCACGCACATGATTATTGTGTAAAGATAGCTTTTTTATTGAATTTCCATCAATACAATTGCACACAATCAGTTTCAGCAATCTTTTTAAAAAATATTAATTTACCTCTAAGCGAACAGTCAGTCTTTTTTTATATCAGAGGCTTTAAAGAGATAGACGTGTATATATCCCTGTTTGCCAAGTCAACCAGCGTTTTTCTTTGCACCCATTTTTTCCAGTCTCTGATTATTTATAGTCCTCCTGGTTTTGACCCTTGCCTGTCCTGACACCGAACCCACCTGCCTGACCAATCTGCCTGTTCTGACTACCAGTCTGCCTATCCCCTTGTACTGTTTTGGACTTGGATCTGGTTCCTGACCCCTGCCTGGCCTGACCTCAAGACTGCCTATCTTCTGGTACTGGTTTATGAACTCTCGCCTGTCCCCGACCTGCCTTTGCCTACTCCCTTTGTTCTAATAAATATTGGATCTCTACCATCTGCCTCCGGTGTCTGCATTTGGGTCTCACCTTGTGCCCTTATATCATGGCTTGAATTGAATTCCCCACAAAAGAGCTCAACACAGCGACGTTATAAGTCAAGCACAGCTGCATGTACCTGCATACAGGTATCCGTCGGCCTCAGAGAGACGCTAAGCTCCAAAGTTACACAAGTTTCCATATTACAACACAGTGAATCTGATGGCTACACAGCTCACTTTAACGCGGGACATTCAAGCAAAAGTGTTGTGCAATAATGTGTGAAAACAAAAGCATAGTATTTAAGCATCCGTTTCCATGAAATCCCACACTTCTCAGACACACACGACAGATTTACACTTGATATAGTCTGGCAAATGCATAACAGAACATTACACCATGATGTTGCTCACGACTGATTTACAGCTTCTGAAGAAAGGGCTTTAAGTTTATAGAGAAGACAACAGCTTCTTCTCCTTGACAGATACATTATTTATTCCATAGAGACCAACATAAACAATGGGGGAAACTACAGACTGACAAAAAGCATTTCATTTCCAGTTTGTGAATGGGATGTCATCATGTCACCGGTTTTATAAGGCATGTGGAGGAAGAGGGTGAGGAAGATGATGACAAATACTACTTCCTATGATTCTTAGTTTCTGACCATTCAGAACGACTCATCTCTACCTGTCTGACCGGTGACCTCTGACCTTTTTCATTAATAACCAACCCTCCAATTCCCATAAGGAGAATTCACATTTTACCAAACCCAAAGTCCCAAAATATACAGATGGGAAAAAAATCCCAAAGTCAGAAACCAGGAAGAATAATCAGACAGTGGGAAATGATAACGAGGACATATAATCAAATGGACATATTTTCCACTGTGACATCCTGCCACAAGGACAAACCCAGGGTGGCAATTTCAACAGCATGTGGGTACTACTAACCAGCACACAAATAGAATCACAGACGTGAACTGAGACACACACACACACACACACACACACACACACACACACACACACACACACACACACACACACACACAGACATACGCTCACACACGCACGGACACACACACACACACAGATGTGAACACACGTACGGACACTTCTATACACACACGAGAGAGAGAGAGGTAATCATTCTTTCATTGCATATCTGGCTCCCTGTGTGTGTGTGTGTGTGTGTGTGTGTGTGTGTGTGTGTGTGTGTGTGTGTGTGTGTCAGACATGTGACTGGTGATATCTTCCAGTAAAATATAGCTCAGTGCAGGAACAGTGGTGATAAAGATAGCACTGCCCCTCCCCCCCACACATATTCAGTCACAGCATACGTAGAGTACAACGCAATTGTCCGACAACGCAACTGTCCGACAAAAGCCAGAATTTACTTTATAGAATCTATACGGTCAGAACAAAACAGAGCACTCTCCTCTCATCTTACAATCCACAACAGATTTAAATATGACAAAAAACTGTCTGCAACATCTTATGCACATAAATAACAAATATATAATTTCAATCAACTTCAACAGCGCCACTTGAAACTATACCAATAGTAAATTCAAACAGTAACCACAATAACTGCCCCTAACATTGGCTGAGCTGAAACTTCCTTTCACCAAATGCAAGCTATATGATGCTAAAGATATTAAAGCTTTTCAGTGTTCGAAGATTAATTTAAAAGATAAACAGCATCAAGCACAGATTTCTTGACATAGGATGGTATTTGATGAGATATAAGAAACCCATGCAACATGAGTGAAGAGTCCCATTTGTTTTCACGTGGTTGTCAACCAATCTCGGAAACCAGAACCAAATCTCAAGTGCACTGGCCAGGTAAAAGAGCAGTGACGACCAGTCACTCAGGCAGAGCCCCACTTGTTTGGAGCCCCAAATGTTTAGCAAACAAAACAACTTGCCATTGGAACACAGGAGTGATGGTTGCTGATAATGAGCCTCTGTACGCCTATGTATATATTCCATAAAAAAATCTGCCATTTCCAGCTACAATAGTCATTTACAACATTAACAATGTCAACACTGTATTTCTGACCAATCTGATGTTACTTTAATGGACAAAAAAATTTGCTTTTCTTTGAAAAACAAGGACATTTCTAAGTGACCCCAAACTTTTGAACGGAGGTGTGTATACATACTGCTCAAAAAAATAAAGGGAACACTTAAACAACACATCCTAGATCTGAATGAAAGAAATAATCTTATTAAATACTTTTTTCTTTACATAGTTGAATGTGCTGACAACAAAATCACACAAAAATAATCAATGGAAATCCAATTTATCAACCCATGGAGGTCTGGATTTGGAGTCACACTCAAAATGAAAGTGGAAAACCACACTACAGGCTGATCCAACTTTGATGTAATGTCCTTAAAATAAGTCAAAATGAGGCTCAGTAGTGTGTGGCCTCCATGTGCCTGTATGACCTCCCTACAATGCCTGGGCATGCTCCTGATGAGGTGGCGGATGGTCTCCTGAGGGATCTCCTCCCAGACCTGGACTAAAGCATCCGCCAACTCCTGGACAGTCTGTGGTGCAACGTTGCCTTGGTGGATGGAGCGAGAAATGATGTCCCAGATGTGCTCAATTGGATTCACGTCTGGGGAAAGTGCGGGCCAGTCCATAGCATCAATGCCTTCCTCTTGCAGGAACTGCTGACACACTCCTGCCACATGAGGTCTAGCATTGTCTTGCATTAGGAGGAACCCAGGGCCAACCGCACCAACATATGGTCTGAGGATCTCATCTCGGTACCTAATGGCAGTCAGGCTACCTCTGGCGAGCACATGGAGGGCTGTGCGGCCCCCCAATGAAATGCCACCCCACACCATGACTGACCCACCACCAAACCGGTCATGCTGGAGGATGTTGCAGGCAGTAGAACGTTATCCACGGCGTCTCCAGACTCTGTCACGTCTGTCACGTGCTCAGTGTGAACCTGCTTTCATCTGTGAAGAGCACAGGGCGCCAGTGGCGAATTTGCCAATCTTGGTGTTCTCTGGCAAATGCCAAACGTCCTGCACGGTGTTGGGCTGTAAGCACAACCCCCACCTGTGGACGTCGGGCCTTCATACCACCCTCATGGAGTCTGTTTCTGACCATTTGAGCAGACACATGCACATTTGTGGCCTGCTGGAGGTCATTTTGTAGGGCTTTGGCAGTGCTCCTCCTGCTCCTCCTTGCACAAAGGCGGAGGTAGCGGTCCTGCTGCTGGGTTGTTGCCCTCCTACGGCCTCCTCCACGTCTCCTGATGTACTGGCCTGTCTCCTGGTAGCACCTCCATGCTCTGGACACTACGCTGACAGACACAGCAAATCTTCTTGCCACAGCTCGCATTGATGTGCCATCCTGGATGAGCTGCACTACCTGAGCCACTTGTGTGGGTTGTAGACTCCGTCTCATGCTACCACTAGAGTGAAAGCACCGCCAGCATTCAAAAGTGACCAAAACATCAGCCAGGAAGCGTAAGAACTGAGAAGTGGTCTGTGGTCACCACCTGCCGAACCACTCCTTTATTGGGGGTGTCTTGCTAATTGCCTATAATTTCCACCTCTTGTCTATTCCATTTGCACAACAGCATGTGAAATGTATTGTCAATCAGTGTTGCTTCCTAAGTGGACAGTTTGATTTCACAGAAGTGTGATTGACTTGGAGTTACATTGTGTTGTTTAAGTGTTCCCTTTATTTTTTTGAGCAGTGTTTATATATATATATACAGACACATAGTTGAAGTCAAAGTTTACAAACACTTAGGTTGGAGTAATTAAAACTTGTTTTTCAACCACAAATTAATTGTTAACAAACTATAGTTTGGGCAAGTCGGTTAGGATTGGTACTTTGTGCTGAAGTCATGGCTTTAGAAGCTTCTGATAGGCTAATTGACATAATTTGAGTCAATTGGAGGTGTACCTTTGGATGTATTTCAAGGCCTACCTTGACTCAGTGCCTCTTTGCTTGACATCATGGGAAAATTGAAAGATATCAGCCCAAAAAAATTGTAGACCTCCACAAGCCTGCTTCATCCTTGGGAGCAATTTCCACATGCCTGAAGGTACCACGTCCATCTGTACAAGCAATAGAACGCAAGTATAAACACCATGGGACCACGCAGCGGTCATACCGCTCAGGAAGGAGACGCGTTATCTCCGAGAGATGAACGTACTTTGGCGCGAAAAGTGCAAATCAATCCCAGAACAACAGCAAAGAACCTTGTGAAGATGCTGGAAATAGATACAAAAGTATCTATATCCACAGTAAAACGAGTCCTATATCAACATAACCTGAAAGGCCGCTCAGCAAGGAGGAAGCCACTGCTCCAAAACTACCATAAAAAAGCCAGACTACGGTTTGCAAATGCACATGGAGACAAAGACTGTACTTTTTGGAGAAATGTCCTCTGGTCTGATGAAACAAAAATAGAACTCTTTGGCCATAATTACCATCGTTATGTTTGGAGGAAAAAGGGGGAGGCTTGCAAGCCGAAGAACATCATCCCAACCATGAAGCACGGGAGTGGCAGCATCATGTTGTGTGGGTGCTTTGCTGCAGTAGGGACTGGTGCACTTCACAAAATAGATGGCATCATGAGGCAGGAAAATGATGTGGATATATTGAAGCAACATCTCAAGACATCAGTCAGGAAGTTAAAGCTTGGTCACTAATGGGTCTTCCTAATGGACAATGACCCTAAGCATACTTCCAAAGTTGTGTCAAAATGGCTTACGGACAACAAAGTCAAGGTGTTGGAGTTGCCATCACAAAGCCCTGACCTCAATCCTATAGAAAATGTGTGCAAACAGAGGCCTACAAACCTGACTCAGTTACACCAGCTCTGTCAGGAGGATAGGGCCAATATTCACCCAACTTATTGTGGGAAGCTTGTGGAAGGCTACCCGAAACATTTGACCCAAGTTAAACAATTTAAAGGCAATGCTACCAAATACTAATTGAGTGTATGTACAATTCTGACCCACTGGGAATGTGATGAAAGAAATAAAAGCTGAAATAAATAATTATCTCTAATATTATTCTGACATTTAACATTCTTAAAATAAAGTGGTGATCCTAACTGACCTAAGACAGGGAGTGTTTAAATGGATTCAATTTCAGGACTTGTGAAAAACTTAGTTTAAATGTATTTGGCTAAGGTGTATGCAAACTTCCGATATGTTTTTGTCGTTGCCTGTTTCAAATGTTATTTTGGCACTAATAAGTGTCACATATCCATTTGCAAACAAGGTAAAAAAAGAAAATCATTGAGTTAATAAAGCCGCATACAAACATGGCCTCTTTTTTGCTTTCTTGAGTAAGGCAACTCCCATAGATTTACATGAGAAGTACCCATCCAAGACGTCTCAATGTCATTCTCCAAAGAAAAAAGGACATCAAATCACGTTATATCTACCATAGCTTTGATTGAACTGATCATGTCAACATCATACTTTCAAAATCTTAGCTAGCAAGCTTGAAAGCAGTCATCCTCATCGGCCATTGGGCATAAACTTTACACAACACGTTGGAAATTGCAAATTCAACAATGAGAAGTTAGGAAGGAATCAGTGGCTTACTGCAAGCTTTGCAAAGCAATCACTAGTCTGCTATTCAGTGGAGTGGGTGTGTGCTCCAAGTCTGGGTTTAAGGGTTTCTTTTCCAAGCTTAAAAGGATAAACATATACTCGCAACACACCATGGGTCAGATAAATTTGAGTACATTGCCCATGCTGTCAATCCAGCATGACTTCTGCCCCGTTCAAAACAATTGGAAACGTGGAACTGGGAAATCTCAGACTTCAGTGAGTTCAAAACAACTGAGAACTCTGAAAAAAACTAGCTCCGACTGTCAAATATATTTTGAACGTTCATCCAACTCGGAACATTAAGTCGGGAACTCTGGACTCTTTCTAGAGCTCCAACCTGAAGATCACTAACATCATGATTCGACCTTGTTTTTTTTCCAAGTTCCCAGTTGTTTTGAAAGCACTATAAATCCAGAGAATGCCAGACTTTGATGACAAAAGTTTGATGACAAAATCTGTCCACGAGAAGGACCGTCGCGCCAGGTCCAAACCTGTATTGTATGCTGCTGCATAAATTATGTAACATGCCAGGGAGATATGTATACAGTAGCTAAGAAAGTAATACTAAGTTTATGTTGTTTAGTAAGCTGTTAGTAGCCCATGTGCCTCACCCTATTTATTTGGTCCCTTTCCCCCTCATAACTTAGCGGGGCACATGTAGCCTATAGCCTGTTTTAGAGAAATGTAATCATAAAATATTTTAAGAGCTTTCATTGTCTGCTTACAGTGAGGGGAAAAAAGTATTTGATCCCCTGCTGATTTTGTATGTTTGCCTACTGATAAAGAAATTATCAGTCTAGAATTTTAATGGTAGGTTTATTTGAACAGTGAGATAGAGAATAACAACCAAAAAAATCCAGAAAAACGCATGTCAAAAATGTTATAAATTGATTTGCATTTTAATGAGGGAAATAAGTATTTGACCCCCTCTCAATCAGAAAGATTTCTGGCTCCCAGGTGTCTTTTATACAGGTAACGAGCTGAGATTAGGTGCGCACTCTTAAAGGGAGTGCTCCTAATCTCAGTTTGTTACCTGTATAAAAGACACCTGTCCACAGAAGCAAACAATCAATCAGATTCCAAACTCTCCACCATGGCCAAGACCAAAGAGCTCTCCAAGGATGTCAGGGACAAGATTGTAGACCTACACAAGGCTGGAATGGGCTACAAGACCATCGCCAAGCAGCTAGGTGAGAAGGTGACAACAGTTGGTGCGATTATTCGCAAATGGAAGAAACACAAAAGAACTGTCAATCTCCCTCGGCCTGGGGCTCCATGCAAGATCTCACCTTGTGGAGTTGCAATGATCATGAGAACGGTGAGGAATCAGCCCAGAACTACACGGGATGATCTTGTCAATGATCTCAAGGCAGCTGGGACCATAGTCACCAAGAAAACAATTGGTAACACACTACGCCGTGAAGGACTGAAATCCTGCAGCGCCCGCAAGGTCCCCCTGCTAAAGAAAGCACATATACATGCCCGTCTGAAGTTTGCCAATGAACATCTGAATGATTCAGAGGACAACTGGGTGAAAGTGTTGTGGTCAGATGAGACCAAAATGGAGCTCTTTGGCATCAACTCAACTCGCCGTGTTTGGAGGAGGAGGAATGCTGCCTATGACCCCAAGAACACCATCCCCGTCGTCAAACATGGAGGTGGAAACATTATGCTTTGGGGGTGTTTTTCTGCTAAGGGGACAGGACAACTTCACCGCATCAAAGGGACGATGGACGGGGCCATGTACCGTCAAATCTTGGGTGAGAACCTCCTTCCCTCAGCCAGGGCATTGAAATTGGGTCGTGGATGGGTATTCCAGCATGACAATGACCCAAAACACACGGCCAAGGCAACAAAGGAGTGGCTCAAGAAGAAACACATTAAGGTCCTGGAGTGGCCTAGCCAGTCTCCAGACCTTAATCCCATAGAAAATCTGTGGAGGGAGCTGAAGGTTCGAGTTGCCAAACGTCAGCCTCGAAACCTTAATGACTTGGAGAAGATCTGCAAAGAGGAGTGGGACAAAATCCCTCCTGAGATGTGTGCAAACCTGGTGGCCAACTCCAAGAAACGTCTGACCTCTGTGATTGCCAACAAGGGTTTTGCCACCAAGTACTAAGTCATGTTTTGCAGAGGGGTCAAATACTTATTTCCCTCATTAAAATGCAAATCATTTTATAACATTTTTGACATGCGTTTTTCTGGATTTTTTTGTTGTTATTCTGGATTTTTTTGTTGTTATTCTGTCTCTCACTGTTCAAATAAACCTACCATTAAAATTCTAGACTGATCATTTCTTTGTCAGTGGACAAACGTACAAAATCAGCAGGGGATCAAATACTTTTTTTCTCTCACTGTATATGTCACCTTTAATTTATCTTATGGTTCTGACTTGGTGTACAGGGAGAATATTGTAAGAACAGCCCATGTTCTGAATTATGTTGCTGTACATTTCAAAAGTGCTGAAAAAAATGTTATATTGACTACGTCCATCCTAGCTTGCTAATGAATGTGTTCATTGAAATTACTGATTGCCTCTTATCTGCTCGTTGTTCCCTTATGCAATAGTTTGTACATCTCAATTGTCAGTATAAACCACATTTGTTTAAGCAAGTCAGCCATATTAGTTACAGTTCTTTTTTAAAGGGAGTAAATGAGGCTGAATGAACTGTTTCGCCACCAGACAAGGCTCCGTTGATAGCCAGGTGTAGCACTGGTAAGGATTCATTCCATTGTCCATCTTCAGTCTAAGAAAGCTCTGCTGTTGGGACAGCTTTATGTAGGCCCTAACAGTTTGTGGGCACCGTTTGTCACCGTTATAGTGCAATTAATGTATTCTTTAGTGTTGTGTTGTGTAGTGGCTTTGCTGGCTTTGTTTGACCCACCAAGATTTACATGCTAAAATCGCCACTGTAAAAGAGACTAGCAGATGGGGACGTAATTACTAACTGCCTGTGTTCTACTACAAGCCCTTAATCACCGAATCAGGGCATTAATCTTGGCACAGAACCAAATATTCCCCATCCTGCGTGGGCGCTGGCCAGCTGTTTGATTTGATGGTAATAATAGGTGGCCACAGACAAAATGTCCCCGACTTAGATTTCCTGTCCTCAGCCTGAACTCACGTGTTCCCTGGCTTTACAAACCAGCTCTATGACCCACTGGTTAATTTAATCAGAGTGATAATGAGGGTGTGTGTGATGAATAGAGAGGAGACTGGGCCTATTAAGCTGTGTTTAGACCAGCAGCCCAATTCTGATCTTTTTTCCCCCTAATTGGTCTTTTGACCAATCAGATCAGCTCTAAAAAAGATCTGAAGTGAAAAGATCTGATCTGATTGGTCAAAAGACCAATTAGTGGAAAAAATATCAGAATTGGGTTGCCTGTTTAAATGCAACTAAAGGGACCCGGCCAGGATATCAGTGGGTGGTCACAAGACTCACAGTGGTCACAGTGTGTGTGCATGTGTGTGTGTAGAGTTAAAAGCTATACTTTAAAAAAATAGCAAGCTGGAATGATGGGACTATTTCAGAATTGGAGGGGATGGGTGGAGATTACTGGACACACCTAGGCTGCGTTTAGATTGGCAGCCCAATTCTGATATTTTTTCCACTAATTCGTATTTGACCAATCACATCAGATCTTTTCACATCAGATCTTTTTTCAGAGCCGATCTGATTGGTCAAAAGAGCAATTAGTGAAAAAATATCAGAATTGGACTGCCTGTCCTTTACAAAATAAGTATTTATGTCTGTGCTAAATAAAAGTATGACCTATGACTTATATCTTGTGGTCCTATAATCTATCTTTAGTCTAATCTAACATAATAAAACATTGTCCGTCTTACAGTAACAGTTATGGAAGAGGATGGACTTTAAGTTGCTAACAGTGGAACACGATTCAAAAGAGACATTCTTTTGAACAGTGCTGGGATAAAATCAGTGCCACATTGTGGGTGAGCAGACCCTAGCAATCATGTTTGTTGATGGCACAGCACCTGTCATGCCCAGAGGCGAAGGACAATAGGTCCACTACTGTGGGATGCAGGGGGTCTGGTAATGAAAGGTATAGAGTCTGTGATTGTAGTGAGACATTTACATTTTAGTCATTTAGCAGATGCTCTTATCCAGAGCGACCTACAGTTAGTGCATTCATCTTAAAATAGCTAGGCGAGACAACCACATATCACAATCATAGTAACTACATTTTCCTCAATGAAGAAGTTATCGGCAAAGTTAGAGAGCTGAAAGAAAGGTGCAGCAACAGATATGAAGGACAGGAAAGGTTTTATTGCCCAGGGCTGACTGCCTCTACAGACAAGCGGAGGACATCAATGCATGGATGTTTTTATAGTTTATAGAAGAGAACACGCTACTTCACAATAAGACAAAAGAGAAAAGTGGGACTAAACATGAAGGTGGCACAGAGAACACAGCTGCCCTAACACTTCATTAACACAGCTGCCCTAACACTTCATTAACACAGCTGCCCTAACACTTCATTAACACAGCTGCCCTAACACTTCATTAACACAGCTGCCCTAACACTTCATTAACACAGCTGCCCTAACACTTCATTAACACAGCTGCCCTAACACTTCATTAACACAGCTGCCCTAACACTTCATTAACACAGCTGCCCTAACACTTCATTAACACAGCTGCCCTAACACTTCATTAACACAGCTGCCCTAACACTTCATTAACACAGCTGCCTTTAACACTAATTTACAACATGTTCAAATCTGGGTCTTTGAGACAGTAATACAAGTATGAATGTATGCAGTTTGTAATTCTGTATCTTTGTAATCTCGTTAAGCAACATTTAAATAATATAACTATTTTACTTAAAGGACTGTTGAAAGTTTCAAAAGCAGGACACACTGCTTTAAAAATATATATATATATTTTTTTTCACCTGGATCATCGCAGCTAGCTAGCTGCTATCTGAGTGGCCACTCCTGGCTAACGTCTCTGTATCAAAGCAAGAACCAATAAGCCTGGAGCTAGCCTTGCTAGGCCCATCTGCTAGGCGAATCTCCTGGCTAGCCGTAGAGGTCCATCAGCCACTCCTTGGGCTTCAATACCTATTTTGCCGACTGGCCTGGACCCTCACCGACCCATCACGACTGGACTACCGACGTGATTCGCCCGAGGGGGTCTCTCAACTGGCTCCTCCGTCGCAACGTCCCCTGAATGCCCATCCGCTAGCCTGCTAGCCGCGGCCCGCTAGATGTCTAGAGCACATCGGACTGTTAGTTTAAGAAGCACATCGGACAAATTCTTTGGCCACTATACCTATTTTGCCAATTGGCCTGGTTTACCACACGGAGCCATGCTGATCCGTCTGCCGACGTAACAGCACGAGGGGGCCACAACAGACTTTCTTCCGTCGCGACGTCCCTCAAAGGCCCTTTTGCTAGCCCCGGCCCGCTAGCTGCCTGAAGCCACTCACTGGACTCCTATGATCACTCGGCTATACATGCCTCTCCCTAGCGTCAATATGCCTTGTCCATTGCTGTTTTGGTTAGTAATTATTGCCTTATTTCACTGTAGAGCCTCTAGCCCTGCTCAATATGCCTTAGTTAACACTTTAGTTCCACCTCCCACACATGCAGTGACATCACCTGATTTAAATTATATTTCTAGAGACAATATCTCTTTCATCTTCACTCTATGCACAGGTTTACTCCCACTGTATTCATATCCTACCATACCCTTGTCTGTATATTATGCCTTGAATCTATTCTACCGTGCCCAGAAATCTGTTCCTTTTACTCTCTGTTCTGACTGTACTAGACGACCAGTTCTTTTAGCCTTTAGCCATACCCTTATCCTACACCTCCTCTGTTCCTCTGGTGATGTGGAAATTAATCCAGGCCCTGCTGTGCCTAGCTCCACTCCCATTCCCCAGGCGCTCTCATTTGTTGACTTCTGTAACCGTAAAAGCCTTGGTTTCATGCATGTTAAAACCTCTTACATCTACACGTTCCGCTAGCGGAACGTCTGCTCCAATATCCAATGATGGGCGGGGCGCGAAATTCAAACTCCTCTAAATCCGAAAACTTACACTTTTCAAACATATGACTATGTTACAGCTATTTAAAGACAAGACTCTCCTTTATCTAACCAAACTGTCCGATTTCAAAAAGGCTTTACAGCGAAAGCAAAACATTAGATTATGTCAGCAGAGTACCCAGCCAGGAATAATCACACAGCCATTTTTCAAGCTAGCATATCATGTCACATAAACCCAAACCATATCTAAATGCAGCACTAACCTTTGATGATCTTCATCAGATGACACACCTAGGACATTGTGTTATACAATACATGCATGTCTGTTCAATCAAGTTCATATTTATATCAAAAACCAGCTTTTTACATTAGCATGTGACGTTCAGAACTAGCATTCCCACCGAACACTTCCGGTGATTTTACTAAATTACTCACGATAAACGTTCACAAAAAGCATAACAATTATTTTAAGAATTATAGATACAGAACTCCTCTATGCACTCGATATGTCCGATTTTAAAATAGCTTTTCGGATGAAGCACATTTTGCAATAATGTAAGTACATAGCCCGGCGTTACAGGGCTAGCTATTTAGACACCCACCCAGTGTAGCCTTCACCAAAATCACATTTCCTATAAGAAAAATGTTCTTACCTTGCTTGTTCTTCATCAGAATACACTGCCAGGACTTCTACTTCAATAACAAATGTAGGTTTGGTCCCAAATAATCCATCGTTATATCCAAACAGCGACGTTTTGTTCGTGCGTTCTAGACACTATCCCAACGCTAAATCTCGGCCACGAGCATGACGCAAAATATGACAAAAAATTTCGAAATATTCCATTACCGTACTTCGAAGCATGTCAACCGCTGTTTAAAACCAATATTTATGCAATTTATCTCGTAGAGAAGCGATAATATTCCGACCGGGAATCTGCCTGTCTGTAAACTGAGGAAAAAACCAAAAGCCGGGGGCGGGGCGTGTCACGCGCCTAAGGCTTAGTCCATTGACTGACCACTCAGCATTTGCTCTCGTGTGCTTCAGCCAGGGCTTTGAATGACATCATTCCTGTTTTTCCCGGGCTGTGAGACTCCATTGTTGACGTGAGAAGTGTCACGTAAGAGCAGAGATCCTTTGTAAACGATAGAGAGATTCAAGAAGGGCAAGAAATGTTCAGACAGGGTACTTCCTGAACAGAAGCATCTCAGGTTTTTGCCTGCCATAGGAGTTCTGTTATACTCACAGACACCATTCAAACAGTTTCAGAAACTTTGGAGTGTTTTCTCTCCAAAGCTAATAATTATATGCATATTCCAGTTTCTGGGCAGGACTAATAATCAGATTAAATCGGGTACGTTTTTTATCCAGCCGTGAAATTACTGCCCCCTAGATGTAAGAGGTTTTAATATTAGAAGCCTCCTCCCTAAGTTTGTTTTATTCACTGCCCTAGCACACTCTGCCAACCCGGATGTCCTAGTGGCCACTCCTGGTTTAGGAATCCTGGCTTAGGAAAACCACCAAAAACCCTGACATTTCCATCCCTAACTATAACATTTTCCGACAAGATAGAACTGCCAAAGGGGGCGGAGTTGCAATCTATTGCAGGGATAGCCTGCAGAGTTCTGTCATACTATCCAGGTCTGTGCCCAAACAATTTGAGCTTCTACTTTTAAAAATCCACCTCTCCAGAAACAAGTCTCTTACCGTTGCCCCTTGCTATAAACCACCTTCCGCCCCCAGCTGTGCCCTGGACACCATATGCGAATTGATAGCCCCCTAGAGCTCATGCTGCTAGGTGAACTAAACTGGGACATGCTTAACACCCGGGCCATCCTACAATCTAAGCTTGATGCTCTAAATCTCACACAAATGATCAATGAACCCACCAGGTACAACCCCAAATCCGTAAACACGGGCACCCTCATAGATATCATCCTAACCAACCTGCCCTCCAAATACATCTCTGCTGTCTTCAACCAGGATAACAGTGATCACTGCCTCATTGCCTGCATCCGTAATGGGTCTGCGGTCAAGCGACCAGCCCTCATCACTGTCAAACGCTCCCTAAAACACTTCAACGAGCAGGCCTTTCTAATCGACCTGGCCCAGGTATCCTGGAAGGATATTGACCTCATTCCATCAGTAGAGGATGCCTGGTTGTTCTTTAAAAGTGACTTCCTCACCATCTTAAATAAGCATGCCCCTTTCAAAAAATGTACAACCAGGAACAGATATAGCCCTTGGTTCACTCCAGAATTGACTGCCCTTGACCAGCACAAAAAACATCCTGTGGCGTAGTGCATTAGCATCGAATAGCCCCCGCGATATCCAACTTTTCAGGGAAGTTAGGAACCAATATACACAGGCAGTTAGGAAAGCAAAGGCTAGCTTTTTCAAACAGAAATCTGCATCCTGTAGCTCTAACTCCAAAAAGTTCTGGGACACTCTAAAGTCCATTGAGAATAAGAGCACCTCCTCCCAGCTGTCCACTGCACTGAGGCTAGGAAACACAGTCACCACCGATAAATCCGCGATAATTGAGAATTTTACTAAGCATTTTTCTACGGCTGGCCATGCTTTCCACCTGGCTACCCTGACCCCAGTCAACAGCCCTGCACCCCTCACTGCAACTTGCCCAAGTCTCCCCAATTTCTCCTTCACCCAAATCCAGATAGCTGATGTTCTGAAAGAGCTGCAAAATCTGGACCCCTACAAATCAGCAAGGCTAGACAATCTGGACCCTCTCTTCCTAAAATGATCTGCCGAAATTGTTGCAACCCCTATTACAGCTTGTTTAACCTCTCTTTTGTATTGTGTAAGATCCCCAAAGATTGGAAAGCTGCCGCAGTCATCCCCCTCTTCAAAGGGGGAGAGACTCTAGACCCAAACCACTACAGACCTATATCTATCCTACCCTGCCTTTCTAAGGTCTTCGAAAGCCAAGTTAACAAACAGATCACCGACCATTTTGAAGCCCACCGTACCTTCTCCATTATGGAACCTGGTTTCCGAGCTGGTCATGGGTGCACCTCAGCCACGCTCAAGGTCCTAAACGATATCATAACCGCCATCGATAAGAGACAATACTGTGCAACTGTATTCATCGACCTGGCCAAGGTTTTCGACTCTGTTAATCACCATATTCTTATCAGCTGACTCAACAGCCTTGGCTTCTCAAATGACTGCCTAGCCTGGTTCACCAACTACTTCTCTGACAGAGTTCAGTGTGTCAAATCGGAGGGCCTGTTGTCCGGACCTCTGGCAGTCTCTATGGGGGTTCCACAGAGTTCAATCCTTGGGCCGACTCTTTTCTCTGTATACATCAATGATGTCGCTCTTGCTGCTGGTGATTCTCTGATCCACCTCTTCTGGCCCTTCTTTGGACACTGTGTTAACTAACCTCCAGACGAGCTTCAATGCCATTCAACTCTCCTTCTGTGGCCTCCAACTGCTCTTAAATGCAAGCAAAACTAAATGCATGCTCTTCAACCGATCGCTGCCCACACCTACCCACCTGTCCAGCATCACTACTCTGGACGGTTCTGACTTAGAATATGTGGACAGCTGTAAATACCTAGGTGTCTGGTTAGACTGTAAACTTTCCTTCTAAACTCACATTAAGCATCTCCAATCCAAAATTAAATCTAGAATCGGCAATTTCGCAACAAAGCATCCTTCACTCATGCTGCCAAACATACCCTAGTAAAACTGACTATCCTACCGATCCTTGACTTTGGCGATGTCATTTACAAAACAGCCTCCAACACTCTACTCAGCAAATTGGATGCAGTCTATCACAGTGCCATCCGTTTTGTCACCAAAGCCCCATATACTACCCACCACTGCGACCTGTATGCTCTCGTTGGCTGGCCCTCGCTTCATATCCGTCGCCAAACCCACTGGCTCCACGTTATCTATAAGTCATTGCTAGGTAAAGCACCGCCTTATCTCAGCTCACTGGTCACCATAGCAGCAACCACCCGCAGCACGCGCTCCAGCAGGTATATTTCACTGGTCACCCCCAAAGCCAATTCCTCTTCGGCCGCCTTTCCTTCCAGTTCTCTGCTGCAAATGACTGGAACGAACCGCAAAAATCACTGAAGCATATCTCCCTCACTAGCTTTAAGCACCAGCTGTCTGAGCAGCTCACAGATCACTACACCTGTACATAGCCAATCTGTAAATAGCCCATCCAACTACCTCATCACCATATTGTTATTTATTGTATTTATTTTGCTCCTTTGCACCCCAGTACCGCTGCTTGCACACTCATCTTCTGCACATCTATCACCCCAGTGTTTAATTTGCCATACTGTAATAATTTCACCACTATGGCCTATTTATTGCCTCACCCCCCTTATCCTACCTCATTTGCACACACTTTATATAGACTTTCTCTATTGTATTATTGACTGTATGTTTGTTTATTCCATGTGTAACTCTGTGTTGTTGTTTGTGTCGCACTGCTTTGCTTTATCTTGGCCAGGTCGCAGTTGTGAATGAGAACTTGTTCTCAACTAGCCTACCTGGTTAAATAAAGGTGAAATAAAAAATGAATTTATAAAAAGCCCAAACTGACATCCTGGTAACAATGTGTTGACAGAGAACTGTGTATTTCATTATTGAAATACGATAATACCTAGGGCTGTTGCTGTCATGAAATTTTGTCAGCCGGGTACTGTCATGCAAATTACTGCCAGTCTCACTGTAATTGATCGTTAATTAACATAAACACGTTTAGTATCTCCAGGCCTCCACACATACAAGTTGCTGATGCGCACCCTTGGAACATCTACATTTAAACAAGTCAAATAAATCTATTTCATTTACACCATCACAATACATCCATTATTTATGTTAGGCAGGTCTAAAGATGCATTATGTTATGAAGAAAATGTATTTCAGAAAAATAGATTATGAGTTGGCCTATTGTATGTTATCTGGCTGTGCGCCATGCCGTAGACTATAGGATAGTTAATTTAGCAGACAAGATATGCTTATAAATCCCGTGACTTTTTTATATTATATGATTTTATATGCGAGTGCGCCTATGAAGTGACTATGTTCAGCGTAAAAGTGATTATTTTAAACAGGTCATATATGCTCGATTTAGTGTTATTTTGGAAACTTTAGAAATCAAAGTATATGTGGGCTGCATGATGCGACTATAGGCTATTGATGATTTGAGAAAGTCACAAAAAAAAGCTTGTGCTCTGTTCCTTGCCTCAGGCTGCACACCCTGTTCTATCATCAAGTGATCATATTTTCACTTATCAGACTATTCTCAATTTAATCTTGTCTTTACTAAAATGTCATATTAGTTTAGAATGGCCCATTATCAAATAGGCAGGGACAGGGGCAGGGGAAAAAAGACATCACCCATATGCACTTCGTAAAATACTCAGGGCTTGAATCCTAAGCAACCTGCCTACACATAGTTTAAAGTACAATACCAACATAGCTACTGTATTATGTCAAAGCTTTGTGCTGGAAAACCTTGGTATAGCATGGGTGGAATAGGCATTGTGGTGCTCATGTGAATTTCCTTTCTTTTTCGGGCTTCACACCAATAGCGTATTCTCATTTAAAATGTTGTTTTGAGTTTTTAATACAGAAATGTCTGGGCTTATAAGAACACATATTTCATTCCACGCATGAAGCACTGTTTGATGCAGCCTCTCGCTACACGGCAGGTGATATTCCGCCCAAACTCTGTGAGCCATGGGCTCTCCAACCCTGTTCCTGCAGCTACCCAGTGCTTAATTTGGGAAACCAAGTGAAATCTGTTCGGGAACATTGATAGTAACATATTTCATTAAATTGTTGACAGCCACTCTGCGCTCGAGAAAGTAATGAAGATGAGAAAGGAGATGGAAACATACAGTAGTGAGATATTCTGCATCTAAAGCAATGTATCAGCCTATTAATTATGAAAAGGCCACTCAAAATCAAATTCACTATAATTGTAGGCTAAATGTTAGCCACCCTGCACAATCAACCAGTCCAATGAACAATTTTTTTTCTCCCGGACTTGGGTTCATATATAGGCCTATGCGTATGCATAAGCTCCAATAGTAGGGGTGTTTTGAATTAATCATCACCTTAGAAAGCGTTCTCCATTTCGTTGTGTTAGGTTTTGAAACAACATCCACAACGACCATGTTTTCCATTCAGTTTAAACCTGTTGTTGAACTTCTTTCTTCAAATTGATCGATCACAGTGAGGTGAGTTTTAAAAGCATGATACTATTTTGATGATGTGTTTGATCTACCTACATGTACATAATTACCTCAATTACATCGACACCAGTGCCCCCGCACATTGACCCTGTACCAGTATCCCCTGTATATAGCCCCATTATTGTTAATTACTGCTGCTCTTTGATTAGTTGTTATTCTTATCGCATACTTAAAAAACATTTTTTTTAGGTATTTTCTTAAAACTGCATTGTTGGTTAAGGGCTTGTAAGTAAGCATTTCACTGTTGTATTCGGCACATGACAAATAAAATGATTAGAGCATTTGATTTGATTTGATTGCATTTGCATTGATGTCAGAGTGGTTAGAGCACGTGTCAAACTCATTCCACGGGGGGGGGGGGGGGGGGGGGGGGTGACTGTGGTTTTCACTCCTCCCTTGTACTTGATTGTTGAATTAAGGTCACTAACGTGGTTGTTTAGGTCTTAATTGAAAGGCCTAAAACCAGCAGACACTAGTCCCTCCATGGAATGAGTTTGACACCACTGGATTAGAGGGACAACAGAGCACTGAGTACCAGGCCATTAGCGTGGTTAGCGAATTGGGTACGCATGTCCAGAGTGCATAAGAGATTACTGTGACTCAACGGTGACATGGAATTTCACTGCGGTCATGACTCATGACTGCTGGTGTGGCAGTAATACGGTTACCACAACAGCCATAGTAATACCCTGCCTTCCCATTCTGCTGGATCATAACAATTCAAGTTTTCATATTGATGACAACATGAGAGTACTTGCATAATAGCAGAGAGACTCAAAAGCATCATCCATCCTGCCAGTCACTCTACGAAAACAGCACAATAGTAATGGACATACAATATCAGCCACCACAAGAACAAAATGCAACAACCAAGGATTCCATCAAACTAGACTAGAGTCTCAGAAATGCTGTTGAAATGTTTTTGAAATCTCATGTAAATTAGTTGTATGGTTTTTGACACAGCATCAAACCACTAGTGAACGCCAGACTTAAAAATCTGTTCTGAGCAAGGCAGTTAACCACTGTCTCCTGGGTGCTGTGGTTGTTGATTATGGCAGACACATTTCAGTTGCATGCATTCAATTGACTAGGTATCCCCCTTTCCCAATCTAGTAGAATGGGCTTGAGAGGGTAAGTGCATTAACAGCTACATTTGCAATTTATGCAAGCAAGTGGCAAGTTAATATGATACTGCAGTCCAAGTAGGTACAGTGCCTTCAGAAACTATTCATACCCCTTGACTTATTCCACATTTTGTTGAACTTCTTTCTTCAAATTGATCGATCACAGTGAGGCGAGTTTTATAAGCATGATACTATTTGATGTGATTCTCGATTGCATTTACATTGATGTAGGCTATTGATGTGTTTCAGCCTGAATTCAAAATGGATTATTGCATTTTTGTCACATATACACAGTACCCCATAATGACAAAGTGAAAACATATATGTATACATTTTAGCAAATGTATTGAAAATAAAATAAATATCTAATTTACATAAGTACTCACACCCCTGAGTCAATACATGTTAGCTGGAGTTTTCAACAACTGGATTATGCAACATTTGCCCATTTCTCTATTCAAAATTAAAATGTTCTGTCAAATTGGTTGTTGATCATTGCTAGACAACCATTTTCAGGTCTTGCCATAAAAAGTTCAAGTAGATTTAAGTCAAAACTGTAACTTAGCCACTCAGGAACATTCACTGTTTTCACTGTAAGCAACTCCAGTGTAGATTTGGCTTTGTGTTTTAGGTCATTGTCGTGCTGAAAACAGTGGAGGCTGCTGACTGACCTTACAGATAATTGTATGTGTGGGATACAGAGATGAGTCATTAAAAAATAATGTTAAAAGCTACTACTGCACACAGAATGAGTAAAAACAAAATTAAGCACATTTTTACTCCTGAACTTATGCAGGCTTGCCATAACAAAGGGGTTGAATACTTATTGACTCAAGACATTTCTGTTTTTAATTTGTATTAATTTGTACAAATTTGGGAAAACACAATTCCACTTTGACATTACGGGGTATTGTGTGTAGACCAGTTACAAAAAAAATCTTAATTGAATCCATTTTCAATTCAAGCTGTAACACATCAAAATGCTGAAAAAGTCAAGGGGTGTGAATGAATACATTCTGAAGGTACTGTAAATTTGATGATATATAAAAATGTGGAGGGGCTGACCCTGTTAGTTATTAAGTAGCCTGGGTTACTATAAAGTATTCTGGGTTTTGGTAAGTGGGGGGGGGAGAGGTTAAGCGCAGAAAACTTTAATTATGTAACCTATGCAAGCTAATGTTGAATCTATATAATCCTGCAGTGTATAAGCCGGTATAGTACATTTGATAATGTAGAGAAATGTGGAGGGGCTGACACTGCACAAAAGAGACTATACATTATGTTTGCTTCTTGTGGTGCGCTTGAGCCAAAAGGGGTCCCCTAAATATTGTTCAGAAATAACCCAATTGGACAGAAAGGGACACATGCTGAGTAAATAAAGATGAGACCACCAATACCAATACAGTTTTTGTTTTGACTTTTTAAAGCAGCACATACACTGTGTATACCAAATATTAGGAACATTTTCCTAATATTGACTTGCATCCCCCCCCCCTTTTGCCCTCAGAACTGCCTCAATTCGTCGGGTCATGGACCGTACAAGGTGTCAAAAGCGTTCCACAGGGATGCTGGTGATGTTGACTCCAATGCCTCTCACAGTGGTGTCAAGTTGGCTGGATAGCCTTTTTTTGGGAGGGTGGACCATTCTTGATACACACGGGAAACTGTTGAGCGTGAAAAACCCAGCAGCATTGTAGTTCTTGACACAAACCGGCGCGCCTACTACCATAACCCGTTCAAAGGCACTTAAACCTTTTGTCTTGCCCATTCACCCTCTGAATGGAACACATAGACAATCCATGTCTCAATTGTCTCATCTACACTGATTGAAGTGGATTTAACAAGTGGCATCAATAAGGGATCATAGCTTTCACCTGGTCAGTCTATGTCATGGAAAGAGCAGGTGTCCTTAATGTATAGTCAGTGTATAAGGCTTGCGTTATGAGTAACTGTTTTAGTAAAACATTACCTGTCAAGTGCGACACACAACAAATACACAAAAACGGTAAAATAAGAAAGTTCTCTATTGTTAATGTAAAGTTTTCAAGGGGAAAACAGCAGTTAATAAATAAGCACACTGCAGTATACTGTATCTCATCAGTATAAATAAATATAAGCTATATATCTTTAAAATAATAATAACTGTATAACTTATCTCCAGTTCTATTCAAGTTGAACAGAAGAATATTCAGGAAGTGACTAGGAAGGATTAGATGCACCCCTCCCACAACTGACAACAATAACGTCGCCCACATTTACCTCAGTTTACACACAACACATGCATGGAAGGCTTCCACCCACCCACCCACCCACCCAAACACACAGCCCACAACATTAGAGAGCAAACTGCAGTAACTTCCTTTGAAGAACCCATTGCAGTTCTGACTGAGGCCTCCAGCCTGTCTACCGGTCTACAGCTCAACCATTGGACAGTCATAGAATCTGAATCTCTCTGTAACTATCTGTTTATCTAAGGGGACTGAAACCCACTCATTATATAGTATATATGTTCTGTACATGTGCAGTCTATTAGTAAACCAATGCAACTTTCTTTGAGTATAATACAAACATTTAGATTATACATATGTATATTTATCACTTTTAGTTGTTTTTAAACTCTGTTTTATGTTTTCACACCAGGTTTAAAAATATATTAGAGATTGACCAATAGCAAAGGGCATAATCCACACGTTCCTAAATTCACTAACATCCAAATCATTGTTTGAGCAGTGGGTCTAGTACAGTAACAAGGGTGGGACAAAATTAGAGAGTCGGCGGGAGTCGCATTTCATACAGTTAAATTAATCCAGATTACACATGGCCTGGCCCTCCAATCCTCAAAACAACAGTAAATTACACGTTGCCCCACTGCCCATATCTAATATGTAAGGGCCTTGAGGCCTTAAGGCTAACTCCTCATTCCTCCAACATGGTTGGGCATCATTCTCCTCATTCATCTCCTCGGAGTTCCTCTACTGTCCATTTGCATCTGTGCCAGAGGGAGGGGTCGGGAACTGGGGAGGCGTTGGAGTCCTGCAGGTAACAGGGTTTGCGATTGGTGCTTTTTTGTAAG
The DNA here is from genome assembly GCF_901001165.1 of Salmo trutta. NCBI lineage: Eukaryota > Metazoa > Chordata > Actinopteri > Salmoniformes > Salmonidae > Salmo > Salmo trutta. Next base: position 53,766,837 of record NC_042974.1, on the reverse strand, counting down.
GCCCGCCTCCCCCTGTGGCAATTGGTCAGAGCGTTGTTTTAGATCAGGGCGCGGGGCTGCTTATCAGTCCCCGAGGATGACCTTGACAAAGCAAGCCACGTCAGTCTCTTTGGATTCGTGGGAGATGAAAAAGGGATGTTGCTGGGATGAAAAGATTAGAAAATAAATGAGAGAAGAGACAATTTAACTGATTCATGTAAAATCAAATAAAGTATAAAAATAATATACTCAACAAAAGTTCGATATATAATCAATAGCATTGATTGGATATAAATTAAGTGGGGAGATTATTACAAAACATAAATTATTACTGGACTAAGTCTGCCATCTAGTGGTCAACTGTTAGTAATGGAAGAGGACATGGTCACATTCACTTTGCATTGAACATTTCTTAGAGTTGAAAATAAAGTGTGTAACTAAATAATAAGACATATCCAAAGTTCAAAACACACTCACCATGAGTTCTGGGTAGTTTGGCCGCTCTTTGGAATTTTTCTTTAAACTGGGAATGAAAAGGGCATCGAGATAAAGGATTACAACTGCAATGTCTATGATTCATATAGAGATACTGTTAGATGACTCATATCTGGTAATGTGTCTCCCACTCCACTCTACTCCAGATTGAATCAACTGCAAGCGGACATGGAACTGTCAACGGAGTAAAAACCTAAAGATTGGTAAATTCATCTAGCCAGCTAACTAAACTTCTAGTAATCATGGTCAAATTACTGATCGGTGGGGCCCACATTGATTTTGTTAATCATTCTCATTCAGATATCATATTCAAAACTGCAAACATTTTTTATAGCAGTATGGCAAAATGAGTAGAATTGCAGGAAACTAGCTGTAAAATTTAAACAAATTATCATTGCCCCATGGCACAATGAGTAGAAATGTATGAAATGAGTCATAAAATTGCTAAATATTCTCTCTGCCCCATGGCAAAAAGTGTAGAATTGCAGCAAACTTGCTTTAAAATGTCAACATTTTCTCTACGCCCCATGTCAAAATGCAGGAAATTAACTTTAAAGCTTACATTTTTTTTCTCTCCGCTGTCAAGTGGGAGGCTGCTAAAATGTTTTGCTCGCAAGGTGGGGCCGTTTTGCCCAAAAAGCTAGGGCCGGCCCCTCATGTTGAGTTCAGATTTTTTGTGGCCCCCAGCCAGATCAAAGTTGCTCATCCCTGCTGTAGATAATAGGTTCCCATTTCGGACAGCCATAAAACTGAAAAACTAGAGCCTACATTGTACAACACAACAGACCAAGATGACCCATTAGCAAGGTTTTATGGTGGGAAAAATGTAATTTATCTTCTGTACTGTAGGCCTACATGTAAAACAAATGTAAAACCTTTTAGGGTGTGGGAAGGGAAAAACGGCATGAGTAGATATTAAAAATTTGGTGTGGAGACCTAACAGTGCGCGGTAGACATAACAGGCTGGTGAGAATGCATATTTAGACACATTCCACAGAGGGTAGCCTAGTCTCTGGAACCCAGGCACATGCATCACATTCTGTCCTGGTCATAAAGTGCTTGTGGCTATGACAACAACAACTGGAAAAATTGTCAAGAGAAATTCTCTTGTGAGTCTCAATCCAGCAAGCGCTCAAGTAGGACTCATACAATAGCCAAAGACCTTGAGTGGAATTAGACAAGGCAAAGTACAGAAAGAAAATACTGACATAACTGACATTGACAACACTTTTGTAGGGCCTACATTATGTACAGGTAAGCCTGGTCCCAGATCTGCTTCTGATGTCTTGCCAAATCCAATTGTCGCTGTCATGACAGACATAACAACGACCATAGACTTGGAAAGACAGCCCAAACAGATCTGGGATCAGGCTAGCTTTACAGGAGAGGAGAACGTACCACAGGGAGGTGAAGTCAACAAACTCAGGGGAGAACTGGTCAGCAGGAAGCTGGGGGGATGGATCCTCCACCACCTGCTTCAGCTGCTGGAAGGGTGTGCCCCATGAGTCATAGGGAAAACGCAAGATGGCCAGCTCAATCTGAAGAGGGGGGCACAGGATATGACAGGGCACTGCTAGAGGTCAGGCTATTCATGGGTTGCATGTTTCGTCACAATATTATTTTGAACGTTTGTTTTATACTGATGAGCAACTGAGCATTCTACTCAATGCATCGTCAATGAGCGTTGATGAAGATTTAATCAAAAGTGCATTACAGTGGCTTGGAAATACAATGGCATTCAAAGGGAGGCAAATCATTTGTAGTAAAACCTTTTGTCATCACTTTGATGTCGCCAGATTGACTTTCGATGCAGAATAACGGTAGCTAGTTAGCTAAGGTCGAGAGGTCACCTGATTTAAGCTAGCCAAAGTTAGCATTGCTAGCTATTTTTGAGGAACTTTGCTGGCTAATGACAACATTGCCGTATGTCGAAAGTAAATTTGACAACATGATAATGCTGACAAAGTTGTTGCCTTCTAAACATTTGACTACTTTAGCAATGTAATCGTATTTCAAGGCACTGTAGTGTAATTTACACTAAACAGTCGTTAGCCTCCGCCCAGAATGACTGGGATTATCACGACTTTAGGGCACCAGTATTGCGTCACCGGTAGGGTGGCTTTAGAACATTCAAAACAATGGCATGACGCGACCTAGTAATGGAGGTGCAACCTATGAATAGGAATGCAGCATTGTATTGTTGTACATAAAATACACTAAGCTAAAGATTCTGTCGTTAAACGCCAGAAATTGGGTGATTTGTGACATTAGACCCCTCAAACTCAACTCTGGACCTTGAATCCAGTTCCACTGTGTTTTTTTATTGTTCTCCTCTAATCGGCACTGATTTAGACCTTGGACACCAGGCGGGCGCAATTAATTATCAGGTAGAAGAGAAAACCAGCAGTCTCCGGAGGTTAAGAATTGAATACCCCTGCCCTAGACAGTTACATTTCTGAAAACTACCATTGGCAGCTGGAAGATCATCACATGTTCTTTTGACACCAAACTGTTATTGGGTGTGACAGAATTTAGGACGTGCAAATGAGAGAGAGGAATATGTAACAGCTCTCCTGGAGCAGAGCAGTAGAGAGTCATCATGTCTCCCTGAAAGAAGGCAGGGCTTTTCTTGAACATGAAAAACATGTTCTATTTGCACAATAATTCATTTCAAATCAATAGAACTTTTATTTCTCCACTTATGACTATTACTAGCAATGTACAAAATGTCTCTCAGGAAAACTAAAATAAAACATTTAATCTGTGGTTACTGTAGCATTCATAAATAATATAATATAGGCCTACTAGTGTAATAATCATATTTTTTTATTAGAAATTAATAATCTGCATAAGTAAAAATTTGAATAGAGACTCACCATTGTGATTCCTAAACTCCAAATGTCAGACTTGACGTTGTAGCCTTTCTGATTAATCTCTGGGTTGATCCTCTCTGGCTGGGGGACAGAACAGAACCGCGCACACACGCGCGCACACACAAACACACACGAGACCCGGATAATATCACTTTAGTATCGCAAACTAACATTAGTTGTCCTAGACGACCCAAACTCCCCCCATCATCTGTACCTCAAACACACACAACCCATTCTGTTCTCTGAGTGCTCCAGGCCCTAAAAACTGCTCAGCCAATCAAAGGCTCTGTGGACACACTGTTTGGGCACACAGCAGTTAAAAGCTAACTGTGGTTATTAAAGGGCATGGCTAATGACATAACATAGAGACCTGTAGCACTTAAACATATAGGCAGCAAGCAGTCAACTCAGCTCAGTCAAACTTGTACAATAATTCATTAACATGAACATCATATCTCTGTTCTGTAAACAGTTATTCACTGAGCCAGCATTTAGGCTCCTGAGTGGCGCAGTGGTCTAAGGCACTGCATCTCAGTGCTTGAGGTGTCACTAGACACCTTGGATCGATTCCAGGCTGTATCACAACCGGCCGTGATTGGGAGTCCCATAGGGTGGTGCACAATTGGCCCAGCGTCATCCGGGTTTGGCTGGTGTAGGCCGTCATTGTAAATAAGAATTTGTTCTTAACTGACTTGCCTAGTTAAATAACGGGTAAATGTAAAAAAAAAAACTAACATATTGTATGAATTGGAATTCGTAATAGGTTATGTGAATTGAAGGAAATGTATTTATTTTTGCAGGACGTAACATATCATAGGAATTGGATGACGTACACAGCTGTCCAACAGTTTTGGGGACCCTCTTGGCTCATGAGCATCTTTAAGCCTAAATCCTTTATAGTTTGATTTTACTGAGTAGACATCTATTTTGTATATATTTGAAACCCCCTATACCTCTCCTACCACACACCCACTCACCGCCATGTAGGGCTTGCAGCCGGCGTCTATGGTCTTGGCCACGGAGTCCACCAGGTAACCACTGATCCCAAAGTCACACATCTTCACCTGGCCCTGTGTGTTGATCAATACGTTTGATGGCTTCACATCTGAGGGAGAAAGAGGGGAGAAAAAGAGGAGATGGAAGGATATAGAGAGGAGAGAGAGAGATGAAGGGAAGAGAGATATGGAAGAGACAGAGAGGAGTGTGACGGAAGTGAACGAGAAACAGGGTCATCACTGATTTAATCTGCCGAGTCAGTTAGCCACAGTGACAGAACTGGGAAGCAGTTAACAATCTCAAACACACAGCCCTCAAAACACTTTTGCAGCAGGACTGTGGTCGCTGGCTAGGCGCAGTTTTCACTTTATTTTAGTAACCTGCAATCATCTTAAATTACTAAATGCAATGTTAATACAGAAACAGACGCATGGAACACAGGTTTTAGACACAAGAAATAGACTCTTTGACCTTTGGTGAGACGTGGTTTTAAAGGATGGACACTAGTCCAACTGTTTTAAGGTGTACCCCATAGAGATGCATAATACAGGTAACTGCCAAAATAAAGGAAACACCAACATTGTGTCTTATTAGGGCATTGGGCCACCACACGCCGCCAGAACAGCTTCAATGCACCTTGGCATAGATTCTACAAGTGTCTGGAACTCTATTAGAGGGATGTGACACCATTTTTCCACGAGAAGTTCCATCATTTAGTGTTTTGATGATGGTGGTGGAAAACGTTGTCTCAAGCGCCGCTCCAGAATCTCCCATATGTGTTCAATTGGGTTGAGATCTGGGGACTGAGACACATATACACATACCCTTTAAACGTGACCCTAAGCATGATGGGATGTTAATTGCTTAATTAACTCAGGAACCACAACATACTTTGTATCCATCATTTACTCAAGTCTTTCCTTTATTTTTGGCAGTAACATATACATATTTTAATATAAAACGTTTTATTTAACTCTGTGATGTTACCTCGGTGGATCACTGACAGGTTACCGTGCAGATGTTCCAGAGCCTTCACTACCTGTAACCAGGGAGATTAGAACATAAGAACAGAACACCGACACATCAGCAGAAAGAGAAGGAGATTGGGGAATCCATATGGTTGCATCTATTATTTATTCATTCTTAGTATATTAAGCATCTAGCATGAATTAACATATTTAGTCGACTACATGTATACCACGTACAGTAATAGGCTATTCCTCTTGGTCTAGAGACTGACTGATCTGAGAACAATACGTTCATAATATACTGTATATTCCTACACATAAACAACCCATGTATTATTCATATTGGTCTCTAGGCTGACTGATATATGAATTAACCTCTATGGGACCGGTGTAACTTGTTTGATAAAATCCATTTTTATATTCAAATGTAGGAACTGGGTTTTACAGTTTGACCCCACTGTTGTCTCTGGCTCCACACTCACCCCGACCGGCCATCTAGATGTGTGAAGGTTAGTGTATATTCTGTAGGGATGCTAATGATCCATCATGTATGACATTCCTGGGAGTGTGCAATCTTTAATTGTTTATTACCATAGCATTTTTGTATGTTCTCTATAGTTATGTACTTGAACATTTATAAATTAACCAAATGTATATTGATACAACATATTGTGTAGTGATGTAATTCATCACTGGATCAGTCTGAAACTTTGCACACACTGCTGCCATCTTGTGGACAACATCTAAATTACACCTAGAATCCTCTCTCAATGTATGGCCTTTCTTTTGCATTTCAAAGATGGAACAAAAAGAAAACGCATGCTTTTACCATATAATCCCAAATCATCACCTAAACTCTATGCCCTATGCATTTGTGGAGATCTGAGAGGATTTGATTGGTATAAGCAATATGGTGAAACTTCTACAAGTATGATTGTACATAGGGCGCAGGGGACGATTTGGATTGGGCCCTAGTCCTACTCACCGAGACGGCCATCTTTCCCAGTATGTCCTCGGGGATGGTCATGCCTTTATCTATCACCTGCTTGTAGAATTTATCCAGAGAAGTGTCCATCAGCTCCATACAGATCCACACATCACCCTGATTACATAACAAGGGGCAATCTTTCAGATAGTGGAGGATACAGTATGATGTACAGATGGAGAGATGGTGGAGGGAGTCGAAAGGGGGAGATGGGGAGAGGGGTAGAGAGATTGGAGATAGAGAGAAAAAGAAATGGAAAGGGGGAAGACAGAAAGATGGAGAGAGGGGTTGAGGGAGAGATTGGAAAAACACAACAGAGTCGGACTACATTCCTGACACACGGTTCGACTAACAGGAAAGAGCTTTTTCTAATGTGCTCTGCTGTGGAGGGATATCCTGTGGAACACTCTTTCTCTTCAGGAGGAAGGCAACTACATCCGGAAAAATCTGGAATTCTTTATTTGTTTATGTTGACTACAACATAAAAAGCTATGCCCTCCCACATCTCTATGGTACCGGTCTGAATGGCAGCACATCATAGAGTACAATGTCATTGTATAATTCAAGGCTGTAATGGCAGTGTAGGAAGCCTTATGTTCCATATAGTTAGGAAGAGGACTAAGTTAGTAACTAAGTACCTGCCTCTATGAACATACAGATGCGGCCAAATATATTGGCACCGATGCACAATTCTGTTTCTCCTAAAATAATTAAAAATTAAAAAACATTTGTTGTTTACACTTGTATTTGTTTAATTTACAACAGGCCACAAAGTCAAAAATGTTCTGGACAAAAAAATCATGCAACCCCTTTGCAACCCCTTTGTTATGGCAAGCCTAAAGAAGTTAAGGAGTGAAAATGTGCTTAACAAATCACTTAATAAGTTGCATGGGCTCAATCCGTGTTCAATAATAGTGGTTAACATGATTTTTGAATGATTACCCCATCTCTGTACCCCACACATGCAATAATCTGTAAGGTCCCTCAATCGAGCAGTGAATTTCAACCAGATATTCAACCACAAAGACCAGGGAGGTTTTTCAATGCATCACAAAAAGAGCATGGATTGGTAGATGTGTAAAAATATAAAAATCAAAATGTTGAAGTTATTAATTAGGCTTTGGATGGTGTATCAATACACCCAGTCACTACAAAGATACAGGTGCCCTTCTTAACTCAGTTGCCGGAGAGGATTTTTAAACAATACAGAGTTTAATGGTTGTGATATGAAAAAACTGAGGATGGATCAACAACATTGTAGTTATTTTTGTATCCAAAACATGCATCCTGTTTACAAGTCACTTAAGTAATACTGAAAAAACTAATTGGCAAACACTTTACTGAGTACCACTCTTCATATTTTCAAGCATGGTGGTGGCTGCATCATGTTACGGTATGCTTGTCATCGGCAAGGCCTAGGGAGGTTTTTAGGATAAAAAACAAAACGGAATACAGCTATAAACATAGGCAAAATCCAAGAGAAAAAACTGGTTCAGTCTGCGATTAGTGCTTTTTGAGGTCAGTTCGGTTTGATTATGAAGAAAAAATCACTACAACTCCCTTCAGCCCAGTGTCCCATATACTTCTTGACTTAATTTCTCTCGTGAATGATTTGATTTCTCTCTATAGAAACGTGCTCACAAAAACAGAACTAAATGGAATTCAAGTAACTGAAACGACGTCATTCAATTTGTTGTTTAATAACCCCCCCTCCCAAAAAAAGTAGGTTAATCGCTCAGCAATATTTCCAACAGACACTGGAAGACGATTTCACCTTTCAGTAGGACAAAAACCTAAAACACAAGGCCAAATCTACACTGGAGTTGCTTACTAGAGGTCGACCGATTAATCGGATGGCCAATTAATTGGGGCCGATTTCAAGTTTTCATAACAAATCGGTAATCGGCATTTCTGGACACCGATCATGGCCGATTACATTGCACTCCACGAGGAGACTGCGTGGCAGGCTGACTACCTGTTATGCAAGTGCAGCAAGGAGCCAAGGTAAGGTGCTAGCTAGCATTAAATGTATCTTATAAAAAACAATCAATCTTAACATAATCACTAGTTAACTACACATGGTTGATGATATTACTAGTTTATCTTAATTTATCATTGAATCACAGCCTACGTCGCCAAACGGGTGATTTAACAAGCGCATTCACGAAAAAAGCACTGTCGTTGTACCAATGTGTACCTAACCATAAACATCAACGCCTTTCTTAAAATCAATACACAAGTATATATTTTTAAACCTGCATATTTAGTTAATATTGCCTGCTAACATGAATTTCTTTTAACTAGGGAAATTGTGCCACTTCTCTTGCGTTCTGTGCAACAGAGTCAGGGTATATGCAGCAGTTTGGGCCGCCTAGCATGTTGCGAACTGTGTGAAGACTATTTCTTCCTAACAAAGACAGCCAACTTCGCCAAACGGGGGATGATTTAACAAAAGCGCATTTGCGGAAAAAACACAATCGTTGCACGAACGTTCCTTACATTTACATTACATTTAAGTCATTTAGCAGACGCTCTTATCCAGAGCGACTTACAAATTGGTGCATTCACCTTATGATATCCAGTGGAACAACCACTTTACAATAGTGCATCTAAATCATTTAGGGGGAGGGGTTAGAAGGATTACTTTATCCTATCCCAGGTATTCCTTAAAGAGGTGGGGTTTCAGGTGTCTCCGGAAGGTGGTGATTGACTCCGCTGTCCTGGCGTCGTGAGGAGCTTGTTCCACCATTGGGGTGCCAGAGCAGCGAACAGTTTTGACTGAGCTGAGCGGGAACTGTGCTTCCTCAGAGGTAGGGAGGCGAGCAGGCCAGAGGTGGATGAACGCAGTGTCCTTGTTTGGGTGAAGGGCCTGATCAGAGCCTGAGGGTACGGAGGTGCCGTTCCCCTCACAGCTCCGTAGGCAAGCACCATGGACTTGTAGCGGATGCGAGCTTCAACTGGAAGCCAGTGGAGAGAGCGGAGGAGCGGGGTGACGTGAGAGAACTTGGGAAGGTTGAACACCAGACGGGCTGCGGCGTTCTGGATGAGTTGTAGGGGTTTAATGGCACAGGCAGGGAGCCCAGCCAACAGCGAGTTGCAGTAATCCAGACGGGAGATGACAAGTGCCTGGACTAGGACCTGCGCTGCTTCCTGTGTGAGGCAGGGTCGTACTCTGCGAATGTTGTAGAGCATGAACCTACAGGATCGGGTCACCGCCTTGATGTTAGTGGAAAACGACAGGGTGTTGTCCAGGGTCACGCCAAGGTTCTTAGCACTCTGGGAGGACACAAGGGAGTTGTCAACCGTGATGGCGAGATCATGGAACGGGCAGTCCTTCCCCGGGAGGAAGAGCAGCTCCGTCTTGCCGAGGTTCAGCTTGAGGTGGTGATCCGTCATCCACACTGATATGTCTGCCATTTCCTAACCATAAACCTCAATGCCTTTCTTAAAATCAATACACAGAAGTATATATTTTTAAACCGGCATATTTAGTTAAAATAAATTCATGTTAGCAGGCAATATTAAACTAGGGAAATTGTGTCACTTCTCTTGCGTTCATTGCATGCAGAGCCAGGGTATATGCAACAGTTTGGGCCGCCTGGCTCGTCGCGAACTAATTTGCCAGAATTTAACGTAATTATGACATAACATTGAAGGTTGTGCAATGTAACAGCAATATTTAGACTTATAAAATACGGAACGGTTCCGTATTTCACTGAAAGAATAAACGTTTGTTTTCTAAATGATAGTTTCCGGATTTTACCATATTAATGACCTAAGGCTCGTATTTCTGTGTGTTATTATATTATAATTAAGTCTATGATTTGATAGAGCAGTCTGACTGAGCGGTGGTAGGCAGCAGCAGGCTCGAAAGAATTCATTCAAACAGCACTTTCCTCCGTTTGCCAGCAGCTCTTCGCAATGCTTCAAGCATTGCGCTGTTTATGACTTCAAGCCTATCAACTCCCAAGATTAGGCTGGCAATACTAAAGTACCTATTAGAACATCCAATAGTCAAAGGTATATGTAATACAAATGGTATAGAGAGAAATAGTCCTATAATAACTACAACCTAAAACTTCTTACCTGGGAATATTGAAGACTCATGTTAAAAGGAACCACCAGCTTTCATATGTTCTCATGTTCTGAGCAAGGAACTTAAACGTTAGCTTTTTTACATGCACATATTGCACTTTTACTTTCTTCTCCAACACTTTGTTTTTGCATTATTTAAACCAAATTGAACATGTTTCATTATTTATTTGAGACGAAATTGATTTTATTGATGTATTATATTAAGTTAAAATAAAAGTCTTCATTGTTCATTCAGTATTGTTGTAATTGTCATTATTACAAATATATATATAAAAAAATTGTCCGATTAATCGGCATCGGCGTTTTTGGTCCTACAATAATCGGTATCAGCGTTGAAAAATCATAATCGGGCAACCTCTATTGCTTACCAAGATGACATCGAATTTTCCTGAGTGGCCTAGTTACAGTTTTGACTTAAATCGGCTTGAAAATCTATGGCAAGACTTGGAATGATCATCAATCAACCTGACAGAGCATGAATATTTTTTTAACAAATTAAATATTGTACAATCCAGGTGTGCAAAAGGTGCACACCTATAAAGTATTAACTCAGGGTTGTAAATACTTATGTAAATGAGATATTTCTGTATTTCATTTTCATTAAATTTGCTAAAACATCTAAAAACATGTCTTCACTCTGTCATTATTGGGTATTGTGTGTAGATGGGTAAGAAAAAAATACATTGAATCCATTTTGAATTCAGGCTGTAACAACTTTAATGTGGAATAAGTCAAGGGGTATAAATATTTTCTGAAGGCACTATAGGTTGTTATCAATAAAACGCCAATTTGGCTGCTGGGGGGCAAGGAGACCCCCAGCTACGCTAAAACCATTGACAACTGCCTGCCGTTTTTAAGGGATTGTTAAATTAATGTTAACTATTTGGTTGTAATAGCATCACCTCTTGAAGAGCGTAGTCAGAACTACAAATTATTCCATGCAAAACAATTGCGCACATTTAGCTCTATCATTAGAGTTATACAGAAAGTAACTGCATACTTTTAATGAACAGTAAACATCAATTGATCGTGTAATTTTAGATACGTGAGGGTAGCCTCACAATATCTTTCAATATCGGCCACCATTAATTGGATATTTGAGTGATATATAAGAATTTCCCTTGTGTGCTCAGCCTGTCAGCCTGTTGCAGATTTACTGTTAGCTGATCATGTTTACTTTGCAAGCTACTGGTAGAAACATTGTACAGTTGGCTAAACATAGTGATAAGTAGAGCTAACATTGTTTTTAAGAGTGTTTAATCACGATTGCTGCTGATAGACATGATAGGCTACATTGATTGACCACGTCAAATTGGCTAGCTAGATAATAACAGATTACGTCAATATGGCTACTTAACAAGCTAACTTTCTGGGGATAAACTAGAGGGCTACATCCAAATATTGTTTGATTTGCTTGCCATCTATAGTGGTGATGACATTAGTCCGGCTGACAACTTTACCAGGATGAGGACTTGCCGATATCAAGCTCTTTCCAAAAGCATAATCTCTGATGAAGCAAGCTAAATGGCACGCTGTTTGCTTAGCTAGCTAGCTACATTCTAAATGGATAGGACAGCCTCACGTATCTGACAATACATGCTCAATTGATGTTTACTGATCATGAAAAGCATGCAGTTACTTGCTGTATAACTCTGATGATAGAGCTAAATGTGGAATCATTGGAAATGTGTAGTTCTGACTATGCTCTTCAAGGGGCAATGATATTAAAACCAAATAGTTATAACACTTACTTAACAATCACTTGAAAACAGCACATAGTTGCCAATAGTTTTAGCGGAGCTGGAGGTCTCCTTGCCCCCCAGCAGCTATATGGAACGCTCTGCACTGTATTGTGACGTTTTATTGATAACGACCCAGAGAACCCTTTTTACTGGTTCTTTGTAGAACCTTTCTCAATCGCAAATAATCTACAAATAATCTTTTGGAGAAGCATACAGGGATATATACTAGTTAGCCATATTTAATTGTTAAAATTGCATGAGAGTTATTATTTAGTTAATTCACAAGTTGAATGAGGTGTACTAGCTCTGGTACGGCAGAGCACTCGGGCTCCCGAGTGGCGCAGCGGTCTAAGGCACTGCATCTCAGTGCTAGAGGTGTCACTACAGACCCTGGTTCGATTACAGGTTGTATCACAACCGGCCGTAATTTGGAGTCCCATAGGGCGGCGCACAATTGGCTCAGTGTCGACCGGGTTAGGGTTTGGCTGGGGTAGGCCATCATTGTAAATAAGAATTTGTTCTTAACTGACTTGCCTAGTTAAATAAAGGTTAAATAAAATAAATAAATAAATACAGCTGGGGATCCCTGATGAAAGAATTGAGAACCACTGACTTAATAAACATTCACAAGACAACTGACCATAATTTAACATGTAATGACATGAACTGTGAGCAAAGCAAGCCTCGAAATATTCTAAATGAGCCACCGCCCCTACATTTGAATTATAACTCAAAGATGAAAGAACACTTTTCTGAATTGCAAAGAACCATTAAAGAGCTCAAAGGGCTATTTTAGTCATTATTGCTCCACATAGAACAATCCCCTTTACCATAGAACCCTTGAGGAATCCTCTTTTATTTGTTTACAGGGTAAAAATAGCCTGTTTTAAAAAGAGAAAACAGAACATTCTGATTCATTGCACTCCGTTTGAAATTGCAAGGGTGCCAATATACTTAACAGCATATCTACAAGGCTCTGTCCTCTGACATCTTTGTAATGACATTGTAGGAAGCCTATGTTCCTTATAGGAATAAACTAAGTCAGTAGGAAAACCCCATAAAGAGTAGCTTTTGCAATTGCAAAAACGTTTGGGGACTGAATAAACAAATAGGCTGTTTATTGTAAAGCGTATTTGGGTTTAACTTCTATGGGCTAGGTGGGACCCGGGACACAGCCAGTGAAATATCAGGGCGGCAAATTCAAAAACAACAAAACGGCATAATTCAGCTTTCTCAAACATACAACTATTTTACACTATTTTAAAAATACACTTCTCCTTGATGTAACCACATTGTCCGATTTCAAAAAGGCTTTACAGCGAAAGCAAAACATTAGATTATGTTAGGAGAGTACATTGACAAAAATAATCACACAGCCATTTTCCAAGCAAGGACATGTGTCAATAAAACACAAAACACAGCTAAATGAAGCACTAACCTTTGACGACCTTCATCAGATGACACTCCTAGGACATTATGTTACACAATACATGTATGTTTTGTTTGATAAAGTTCATATTTATATCCAAAAACAGCATTTTACATTGGCGCGTGATGTTCAGAAAATGTATTCCCACCAAAACCTCCGGTGAATGTGCACATCAATTTACAAAAATACTCATCATAAATGTTGACAAAATATAGAAAAATTATTTAAAGAATTATAGATAGACTACCCCTGGATGCAACCGCTGTGTCAGATTTTGAAATAGCTTTACGGAGAAAGCACATTTTTCACTATTCTGAGTACATAGCTCAGCCATCACGATGTGCGCCAAGTTCGGCGCAACCTAAACTCAGAATTAGTATTATAAATATTCTCTTACCTTTGCTGATCTTCGTCAGAATGCACTCCCAGGACTGCTACTTCCACAAGAAATGTTGTTTTTGTTCGAAATAATCCATATTTATGTACAAATACCTCCATTTTGTTCGTGCGTACAGATCACTTATCCAAAGGCATAACGTGCGAGCGCGGAACGAGAGACGAAAAGTCAAAATGTTCCATTACCGAATTTAGAAGCATGTCAAACGTTGTTTAACCTGTTACATCTAGGGGGCAGTATTTTCACGGCTGGATAAAAAACGTACCCGATTTAATCTGATTATTAGTCCTGCCCAGAAACTGGAATATGCATATAATTATTAGCTTTGGAGAGAAAACACTCCAAAGTTTCTGAAACTGTTTGAATGGTGTCTGTGAGTATAACAGAACTCCTATGGCAGGCAAAAACCTGAGATGCTTCTGTTCAGGAAGTACCCTGTCTGAACATTTCTTGCCCTTCTTGATTCTCTCTATCGTTTACAAAGGATCTCTGCTCTTACGTGACACTTGTCACGTCAACAATGGAGTCTCACAGCCCGGGAAAAACAGGAATGATGTCATTCAAAGCCCTGGCTGAAGCACACGAGAGCAAATGCTGAGTGGTCAGTCAATGGACTAAGCCTTAGGCGCGTGACACGCCCCGCCCCCGGCTTTTGGTTTTTTCCTCAGTTTACAGACAGGCAGATTCCCGGTCGGAATATTATCGCTTCTCTACGAGATAAATTGCATAAATATTGGTTTTAAACAGCGGTTGACATGCTTCGAAGTACGGTAATGGAATATTTCGAAATTTTTTGTCATATTTTGCGTCATGCTCGTGGCCGAGATTTAGCGTTGGGATAGTGTCTAGAACGCACGAACAAAACGTCGCTGTTTGGATATAACGATGGATTATTTGGGACCAAACCTACATTTGTTATTGAAGTAGAAGTCCTGGCAGTGTATTCTGATGAAGAACAAGCAAGGTAAGAACATTTTTCTTATAGGAAATGTGATTTTGGTGAAGGCTACACTGGGTGGGTGTCTAAATAGCTAGCCCTGTAACGCCGGGCTATGTACTTACATTATTGCAAAATGTGCTTCATCCGAAAAGCTATTTTAAAATCGGACATATCGAGTGCATAGAGGAGTTCTGTATCTATAATTCTTAAAATAATTGTTATGCTTTTTGTGAACGTTTATCGTGAGTAATTTAGTAAAATCACCGGAAGTGTTCGGTGGGAATGCTAGTTCTGAACGTCACATGCTAATGTAAAAAGCTGGTTTTTGATATAAATATGAACTTGATTGAACAGACATGCATGTATTGTATAACACAATGTCCTAGGTGTGTCATCTGATGAAGATCATCAAAGGTTAGTGCTGCATTTAGATATGGTTTGGGTTTATGTGACATGATATGCTAGCTTGAAAAATGGCTGTGTGATTATTCCTGGCTGGGTACTCTGCTGACATAATCTAATGTTTTGCTTTCGCTGTAAAGCCTTTTTGAAATCGGACAGTTTGGTTAGATAAAGGAGAGTCTTGTCTTTAAATAGCTGTAACATAGTCATATGTTTGAAAAGTGTAAGTTTTCGGATTTAGAGGAGTTTGAATTTCGCGCCCCGCCCATCATTGGATATTGGAGCAGACGTTCCGCTAGCGGAACGTGTAGATGTAAGAAGTTAAAATCAATCTTTATGGTATATTTAACGTAAAATTGCGATAATATTCCAACCAGACAATAGCATATTCATTCAAGAAGAAAAAGAAGGAACGGCGTCCTCGCGCATATCCAATCCCTTTGTTGCCAGGCAGACCACTCAGTGAATGAGCTCCTATTATCTGCCCAGTGGCAGGAAAATGCTCAAACCACTTTCTGAAGGCTGTAGACAGCCAATGGAAGCCTTAGAAAGTGCAACGTCCCCCACAGACACTGTAGCTTCGATAGAGAATCAAAAGAAGAACTACAATTCTCAGACTTTCCACTTCCTGCTTGGAATTTTCTCAGGTTCTTGCCTGCCATATGAGTTCTGTTATACTCACAGACACCATTCAAACAGTTTTAGAAACTTCAGAGTGTTTTCTATCCAAATCTACTAATAATATGCATATTCTAGTTTCTGGGCCAGAGTAGTAACCTGTTTAAATTGGGTACGTTTTTCATCCGGCCGTGAAAATACTGCCCCCTAGCCCAGACAGGTTAAGAAAAACGCCCTATTATGTCTAAGTATTATTGTTATTATAAAGTAGCTAGTTACCTCTCTGAAGAGTGCGCCGTAGAAAGTGACTGTGTAGAAGCAGTCTACTGTCCTCATTGAGATGTCCAGGTCCATCAGCAGTCTCTTCTGTTCCTGGGTGTTCACTGTGGCACGGATCCTCTAGGGTGGGAGCGAAAGGACATCAAATCAATCAACAAATCAAGTCCATCCATCCATCCATCCAACAAATGTATTACATCAACAGCTGTCACTATTGCTGCGTTAACACAGGCAGCCCAAATCTGATCTTTTGCCCAATTATTGGCAAAATAACTGACCTGATTGGTCAAAATACCAATTATTGGGGAAAAAGATCAGAATTAGGCTGCCTGTATAAGTGCTTTTGCTATAGTAACCGGACCTAGATCTCCTGAAAGTGAACATCAATTACATCATCAAATCTCACATACCTTCACTGCCATGATCAAGCCACTGGGCATGTGCCTCATCTTGTCCACCACACCATACGCCCCTCTTCCCAGCTCGTCGATCTGCTCCAGGTCATCGGCCTTCACCACAAAGTTCTGCACAGGACAGACGGGAGAGTACCATGTCAGGCTGGATTCAAACACGGTGATGCAATGAGAGAGAGCAAGACTGGGTAAAAATCTCCCTACCTTCCCTTACTTCTCCCATACTTGAAGTAATCAATGAATACAAAAAGAGGGATAAAAATATTGATTGATTGGTACCCAATCCTCATCTTGTGCAAACAAACAGAAACAGAGAGCGACAAACACGAAAAGAAACACCAAATCCTAATCTACCAACATACGGGGTCATTTTAGGTGGGAGTATCTCTTATTCTCTTTGTTTAAGAGTGCTGCTTGGCTCTGCGCTATGTCTTTGTTTAAACATCTACACCAACCCAAGTTTTTTATCATCATGGAAAGCTTTGTACATTGAAACACTAAATACTGTATATAGTCTCTTCTAAGGGGTTGATGGGTTGAGTCCAAAGACACCACAAATGCCCCTTTTCATCTGAAAGAATAGTTTACGTAAATCATGGGACCATTTTTTTTCTTACACTTTATACAAGAATCAAAAAATAAATTGCTGCCCTGACTGACTTCAGGCTATATTGTAAGACAAAAAAACCTTGCATCTTTGCCAATGGAAAATTCCACTTATTTGATGAGTTTAAAATAAATATTTTTACTGCCCGTCAGGCAGTAAAGCACATTCCAGTCTGCCTACAATCAGAAGTGTTCAATCTGGGTCATAATGTTTGCTAGGCCGTTCTTTATGGCTCACAGACCCTTAATTGAGCCAAGCTTTCAGCTTTCTGCATCCAGATCACAGACAGAGGACCTAACTCAACCTAAAGTATACAGAGGTTAGAACAACTATACACAGATGTAAAAACGTATGTTTATGTAAGTTCTTCAGTTTTATATAAAGGTTTTGTCAAAGGAACATGTGTGGGAAAGAACATAGTGGTAGACGAAAGGTAAGAATGTGACAGTAAGAGATAGCATACTGAACATTAACTAGATGAGGTACCTTCTCTCCGATGGTCACACAAGCTTTCGAATCCAAATCTCTTGGGGGTCTGTAAGGTAGACAGTTGTTAGGATAAAAAACAGTTTATGTACAACATTTTCTGTATTCATCAGGGTTGGGGTAAATTTGGAATTTCTGATTTAAATTAATATATTTATATGAATTATTAATTTAATTAAATTCAGACAATGAATTTGAATTAGCCACACACCACAAGATGCAAAAAATTTGAATTGAAGTAAAATGTAATTAATTTAAACCAATTCAACTGAGACGTGAACCATGAAATTCTCATTCATTTGACAAATAGTTTATCGAAAGGATATGCCACTTATTAATGCAAAAAAAATACACATACCATTTCAAATATTAATTTGATTATAATTCAGATGTCAAACTGTATTTTTCTTCTTTGTCAAGAAATGTTAGATTGTTCCCTTGCATACGGCAGTGTTCGATCTAATGCATTCTGGGATTTTTTCATCTTCTGATATTTAAAAACGTTAAGGGAATTATTCATTATTATAGACAACACACAACATGATCTTAGAATATTTCCAGACCTCTGTAATTATTTTAAATTGCTTAAATTGAGTTTTAAAAATGAAACATTTCAACCTTATGCTGCATGGCATTGCTGACTATATATGATGTCAAAATAAACATTTATTTGGTGACGTGTAGAATAAATAAGCCATTTGGATTTCATTGAAATAAATTATTTCTTTAAAACAAATTAAATTCCAATGATATTCAAATTCAATCATTTAATTGAAATTATAGAGCAATTTGCAACTCAATTCAGAATGGACCCCAACCTTGGTATGCATTAATTCATTATGATTTACATTTCTCATGTGAATAACTGCATGTAGCCTAAATGTTAATGTAAGAAACTGAGCATTAGTCCAGAGTTATCTTCTTTTTGACAGTGAAAATGTGCTCCATCAACAATATTCACTGGGGCATTGCGCCAAATATAACAGTATGTGAACGCATCCAAAAGGTCATCTCTAACTAGCCTCCGCTATCCTCATTAGTCATGGGAGGAAACAGAGTCGTCAGTGACATCTTTAGGATCATTAAGTTGATTGAGCAGCATTGTATCCTGTAATATTCATGTGAAACATACTTAATCTAAAATCGGTTGCATTCTGCTGTCATATCATACTGTGCTATGATTGGTTAAGACCAACCAGGTCGTGAGGTTATTGCAGTTCATCATGGCCGGAGACACGAACATACCAGCGTAACGTGGTTATTTAAGGTTCCACTTGCCACTGCAAAAATGTGTATTTAATGTTTACGTATTTTAATTGGTTGGTTCAAGTCAGACGTCAATAAGGTGTAATGTAATTGGCTGCGCTTACAGATAGGGGGAGATCAAACAAATTCTTTCCAGCCCGATAATTCTGTGCAGGCAGTAGGTCATGATCTGAAGTGCTGTGTTCTGTTTTCATATTTACGATGTTTACGAGTTCAACACGTACATTAATTGGTGCATAATATACAGTTTGACATAATTCTAGCCATGCATTTTGACATGATTGCTGTATGAGCGATTAGCTAGCATGCTCTGTTGAAGTCATGGTGGTAGTATTTAGCTCATGATTCATACATGGTGGTTTCTCCTTGCTGCAGATCCATGCTACAGCAGACATTTTGCTGCATATCAGATCCATGATACTGCAGCCAATTTGGTCATGTCAGATACTTGCTACAGCAGCCATCTTGGTGCATGTCAGATCCATGTTACAGCAGCCATCTTGGTGCAAGTCAGATCCATGCTACAGCAGCCATCTTGGTGCAAGTCAGATCCATGGTACAGCAGCCATCTCGGTGCAAGTCAGATCCATGCTACAGCAGCCATCTTGGTGCAAGTCAGATCCATGCTACAGCAGCAATATTGGTGCATGTCACACATCTTATGTGCTCAATCTTTGTCTCTTTCAGGTATTTATACATATTGTGTTTTGTATTTTGTTATAGATACACTACCGGTCAAAAGTTTTAGAATACATTTTTATTAATATTTTACTATTTTCTACATTGTAGAATAATAGTGAAGACATCAAAACTATGAAATAACACAAATGGAATCATGTAGTAACCAAGAAAGTGTTAAATCAAAATATATTTTACATTTGAGAATCTTCAAATAGCCACCCTTTATCTTGATGACAGCTTTGCACACTCTTGGCATTCTCTCAACCAGCTTCAACTGGAATGCTTTTCCAACAGTCTTGAAGGAGTTCCCTTAAAAAAAAAAGAATGATAGTCCCACTAAGCCCAAACCAGATGGGATGGTGTATCGCTGCAGAATGCTGTGGTAGCCATGCTGGTTAAGTGTGCCTTGAATTGTAAATAAAATCAGACAGTGTCACCAGCAAAGCACCCCCACACCATATTACCTCCTCCTCCATGCTTTACAGTGGGAAACACACATGCGGAGGTCATTCGTTCACAGACCCAGCGGTTGGAACCAAAAATCTCCCTTTTGAACTCTGGACCAAAGGACAAATTTCCAGCAGTCTAATGTCCATTGCTCGTGTTTCTTGGCCCAAGCAAGTCTCTTCTTATTATTGGTGTCCTTTAGTAGCGGTTTCTTTGCAGCATTTCGACCCTGAAGGCCTGATTCACCTAGTCTCCTCTGAACAGTTGATGTTGAGATGTGTCTGTTACTTGAACTCTGTGAATAGTTTATTTAGGCTGCAATTTCTGACACTGGTAACTCTTATGAACTTATCCTATGCAGCAGAGGTAACTCTGGGTCTTCCATTCCTGTGGTGGTCCTCATGAGAGCCAGTTTCATCATAGCGCTTGATGGTTTTTGCGACTGCACTTGAAGAAACTTTCAAAGTTCTTGAAATGTTCCGGAATGACTGACCTTCATGTCTTAAAGTAATGATGGACTGTTGTTTCGGTTTGCTTATTTGAGCGGTTCTTGCCATAATATGGACTTGGTCTTTTATCTTCTGTCATAACACAACTGATTAGCAAGAAAATAAATTCCATAAATTAACTTTTAAAAAGGCACACCTGTTAATTGAAATGCATTCCAGGTGATTACCTCATGAAGCTGGTTGAGAGAATGCCAAGAGTGTGCAAAGCTATCATTAAGGCAAAGGGTGGCTATTTGAAGAATCTCAAATATAAAACATATTTACTACATGATTCCATGTGTTATTTCATAGTTTTTATGTCTTCACTATTATTCTACAATGTAGAAAATCGTCAAATAAAGAAAAAGCCTTGAATGAGTAGGTGTTCTAAAACTTTTGACCGATAGAGTATATTATTCATTTTTCCTCAGTCTGATAATTCTGTGCAGGCATCCATGCTACAGCAGTCATCTTGATGCAAGTCGCACATCTTATGTGCTCATTCTATGTCAGAGCAACTGGGACCAATACGTGACCTTCTTTTACGTATTACACAACGCAAAAGAGAATACAATCACATCTGTTACACCAGAGTTTAGTTAATAAAGTATAGCTACGTTTTATAAAGATCCTGTCGTCCTGCATTTTATTATTTTGTACAAAGTGTGCAAAACAAGACATTCATATTATCATGTATCATAAAAAACAGGGGAACACGTTATATTAATATATTAAGTTGCTCTTGTACCTTTGTACTCAAGTAACATTGTAATTACACTAGTAACGACATGGTAATACAATTTTGGTACTATTAGGCTACTTTAGTAACCACAATTTAATTGCATAGTGAGCGGTTTTTGTAATTACACAAGGGGAATAACACAGTGTTGTTGGAATACACAAAGAGTTGTCATATAAAGCAGATAAATAAGACTGAAAGTCTTACGTGGCAGCAGCAGGAGGCTGCTCAAACACGTCCTTGGAGAGCGAGAGCACGGGCTTCCTCTTACCTGGAGGGAGACAGAAAGGACAGCAATAAACAACTTGTAAAACAATACAATTATACACACAGACACACACACCTGAAGACAGCAAATCACATTCAACAAAGTTAGAACAGCAGTTTGGATGACCACAATCAATTGTAAACTGGAGTTTCTAAAAATGTTCCTTTTAGTCATCTCAGATGTCCCATCTTGTAGTGTATTTTCCCTTCCTGAGCCCAAGCCCAAAACCCGACAGCCAGTCAGACACTTACGGTTGGATGCAGTGAGTGACTCCAGATCCTAATTGAACACAACAAGCCCTGTGACAGCGAGCAGTGAGAGGAGAGGAGATATGTCTGCAGTGGTGGAGCCAGGTGGGTTAGACTGCGAGCAGCGAGAGGAGATACGTTTGCAGTGGTGGAGCCAGGTGGGTTAGACTGCGAGCAGCGAGAGGAGATACGTCTGCAGTGGTGGAGCCAGGTGGGTTAGACTGCGAGCAGCGAGAGGAGAGGAGATACGTCTGCAGTGGTGGAGCCAGGTGGGTTAGACTACGAGCAGCGAGAGAAGAGGAGATACGTCTGCAGTGGCGGAGCCAGGTGGGTTAGAGCTCTCTCCATCTGGAGGTACTGCACTGAGCGGGCGGAGCGTTTAAATGGCACAACACCACAGTAACAGGGCATTACAGACACTCCTGACGGTGTGACTGGGGCATGAGTGACAGGTTGCCGTCGCCAACAAAGTGTGTGTATGTGTGAGCGTGCACGCGAGCATCTGGTTCACACCTCCCCTGACTGGATGAGGAAGCTAGTGCTTCCACACACAGACCTGGGTTTAACTACCATTTGAAATAATTGCATGTAATTTAGCTGTGCTTGATTGAGGTTGCCTGTTGCAACAGAACCAATATAAAAGTCCCAAAATTGGAAACCCCGCCCACCTGGCAGTCCAGGCAGACTAAAGCAAACACTGAAAATATTAACATACCTAAGCGATTATATGCAACGCAGGACAGGCTAGATAAACCAGTAATATCATCAACCATGTGTAGTTAACTAGTGATTATGATTGATTGATTGTTTTTATAAGATAAGTTTAATGCTAGCTAGCAACTTATCTTGGCTTCTTACTGCATTCGCGTAACAGGCAGGCTCCTCGTGGAGTGTAATGTAAAGCAGGTGGTTAGAGCGTTGGACTAGTTAACCGTAAGGTTGCAAGATTGAATCCCCGAGCTGACAAGGTAAAAATCTGTCGTTCTGCCCCTGAACAAGGCAGTTAACCCACCATTCCTAGGTCGTCATTGAAAATAAGAATGTGTTCTTAACTGACTTGCCTAGTTAAATAAAGGTAAAAAAAAAAAAAAAAGGTAACAAAAAAAAAAATTGGCCAAATCGGCGTCCAAAAATACCGATTTCCGATTGTTATGAAAACTTGAAATCGACCCTAATTAATTGGCCATTCCGATTAATCGGTCGACCTCTACTGGAAACCATACTAACTGAAACCTCACAAATATAAATAAAACACCCACATACAGGGTGTCCTGGTTTGTTGAAACCACAGCCCAGGGTGTGCTACCCCCACCACCTCTCTCTCTGTGCTGCCTCTCACTGCATGCCTCATGGCTTCCACTTTCCAAAGCAGCTTTGTTGCACCAAAATGTCACTTTGGGTCCCTCCCACACGCATTTACACAGACAACAATAGTAGCCTAACTGAAAACCGACACTATAGTCTTCTAATAAGTCTACATTTCACTACATTTGGACCAACACAGAACAAATGAAACTATCTGCAGGTTTCAGACTGTCAAAATATTCCCTGCTCTATTCAACACCTGGCGTGTGTGTTCAGTGAAACTTGGGCGGCTGAGGTCCGAACAGAGAGCTTTCCTGTAACATACCCTGCCAGCCTGGAATGTTCTGAACACTGCAGATAGAAATAGAATGAATAGAGCTGACACAATTCCCTTTTCTATCTGACAGACAATCATATCTGTTCTACACGATACATTTCTAACAGTACGTTATGCAACGTTACATCCTTTGGACAAGCTCCTGTCACCTCTCACTGATATCTTTGCCAAAACAATGAATCGGTGAGTGGTTATTATGGCTAAGTACCAGGCACCAGCTTCCCCAAGCTTTCTCAATGACTATGCATGCCAGGCTGGCAAGGTATACTTCTGGCAGTGTATACTTCAGGCATGCTCTCTCTTTGGTCCTCTGCCTCCTCCCTACCTCAAATAATGCATTTTCATAACCCAAACTTCAGCCAAAAGTAATATCTGGTTAGTGGTTTTGGTTGAGCACCAGCACCTTTACCAGGTTTTCACAATGATCGCGCATGGCATGCCATGCTGCTAGGTGATTCAGCAAAACTCCACGGAACTAAGCCTCAGCCTCCCAGTCTCTGGCTTAATGGGACAGGACAAGACGCGGCACGCTCTACTCCATCGAGAAGACAACAGCTTTCAAAGCTTTCATCTCCAGTCCACAGTGGCCAAACATGCAAATCATCCCAACGCAGCCAGACACCACTCCCTGCTGAATGCGCGCTGATTTAATATGTAGCATATAGGCTTGCTTTACATTCATTCACACAGATTTGCATACATGGGAGATAGAAATACATGTACGCAAAGGGAAGTAACTCGTAACGATACAAAAAGACAGTGCATGCACTGACATGCATGCCAAAGAATTACATGAGAGTAGAGAGAGACATTTGAATATAGCTCAATCAGGCACGCATAGTCAAGATGTCGCTAAGTGATTGGAACAGATCTAGTGTATTTTCCAAATGGCACCTTATTCCCTATATAGTGCACTATGGATCCTGGCCAGAAGTAGTCCACTACGGGTGCCATTTGGGACGCAGACCTATAGCAGGCCTGTTTAAACATTAGGATTCTATCAGATCTCTCCAGAGAGGAAAATCACAACAAATGGAACCTGCAGTTGACCTAGAACAAATATGTCCAGTGATCGTTACTCAGAGAACGAAAGAGAGAAAGGTATAGGATCAATAGATTATATAATTTACAGTGTAAAGGGAAAGAATAAGCTAATATGCTGCATTGTATGTCCTGAGCCAATAAAATCTGGTGAGCTTCAAAAACAGGCCTTCAAAAAAAGCTCTTACTAAGATTACAATTCTGCTCATATATTTTCACATCTGCGAGAGGGAATTTTGGCAAGTTACAGTATGCAAATACAGATGCGGTTTTTAGTTATTCCACATTATCTTACAAAATGTAAAATCATATATACAGTCTCCCCTTTTAGGCTTTTTCTCGCTGATCTCAACATTCAACGCTAGTTTTATTTTACATTGTAGCCTAACAAGCTGACAAAACCAGACGCGTTGCATGCGTGAGCGTTGCAAAATAAATGTACACATACAGTACCAGTCAAAAGTTTGGACACACCTACTCAGTACAGGGTTTTTCTTTATTTTGACTATTTTCTACATCGTAGAATAAAAGTGAAGACATCAAAACTATGAAATAATGGTATACAGAAGATAAAATACCAAGTCCATATTATGGCAAGAACAGCTCAAATAAGCAAAGATAAATGACAGTCCATCATTACTTAAAGACATGAACATGAAGGTCAGTCAATCTGGAAAATGTCAATAAATTTGAACGTTTCTTCAAGTGCAGTCGCAAAAACCTTCAAGTGCTACGATGAAACTGCCTCTCATGAGGACCGCCATAGGAAAGGGAAACCCAGAGTTACCTCTGCTGCAGAGGATATGTTCATCATAGTTACCAGCCTCAGAAATCGGCAATAAACTGCACCTCAGATTGCAGCCCAAATAAATGCTTCAGAGTAACAGACACATCAACATCAGCTGTTCAGAGAAGACTGCGTGAATCAGGCCTTCATGGTCGAATTGAAAAGAAACCACTACTAAAGGACACAAATAATAAGAAGAAGCAATGGACATTAGACCGGTGGAAATCTGTCCTTTGGTCTGATGAGTCCAAATTTGAGATTTTTGGTTCCAACCGCTGTGTCTTTGTGAGACGCAGAGTAGGTGAACGGATGATCTCCGCATGGGTGCTTCCCACTGTGAAGCATGGAGGAGGTGTGATGGTGATTTTCTGGTGACACTGTCAGTGATTTATTTAGAATTCAAGGCACACTTAACCAGCATGGCTACCACAGGATTCTGCAGTGATACGCCATCCCATCTGGTTTGCGCTCACTGGGACTATCATTTGTTTTTCAACAGGACAATGATCCAAAACACACCTCCAGGCTGTGTAAAGGCTATTTGACCAAGAAGGAAAATGATGGAGTGCTGTATCAGATGACCTGGCCTCCACAATCACCGGTCCTCAACCCAATTGAGATGGTTTGGGATGAGTTGGACCGCAAAGTGAAGGAAAAGCCGCCAACAAGTAAGTGCTCAGCATATGTGGGAACTCCTTCAAGACTGTTGGAAAAGCATTCCAGGTGACTACCTCATGAAGCTGGCTGAGAGAATGCCAAGAGCGTGCAAAGCTGTCATCAAGGCAAAGAGTGGCTACTTTAAAGAATCTAAAATATATATTTTTTTGTTAAACACCTTTTTGATTACTACATGATTCCATTTGTGTTATTTCATAGTTTTGATGTCTTCACTACTATCCTACAATGTAGAAAATAGTACAAATAAAGAAAAACCCTTGAATGAGTAGGTGTGTCCAAACTTTTGACTGGTACTCTATGTTATTGAATAATTTCATCCAAACTGCTTGCATGCATCAACAAGCGTCTGAGTAGCCAGGCGCTAAAATAGAATTTGGTTCTATTTTAGACGCTTGAGTTACTGCAAGTCCAGCCTCTCCCATCTCCTCATTGGTTTTAGGAGCATGTACCCACTCGGGTGACTGAGAGACGAATGAGGACCACACCCCACTCCAGTTGGTTGCAGTAATGCACCTTAAAGTTGATTGCCAATGCCATATAAAATCCCCAGAAGAAGAAGACTGAACTAGGAGAGATTACTAGAAACTAACAAGGTTTCCCCTTTTATCTGTGGATTCATTTTCTGAGTAGAGAACACACGATTTTGTAATGACTCAAAATGGGTCGATATTCTACAAAGATACAGCAAAAAAAAAAAGACTGTACATTTCAGGTAAAATAACAACCCAATGTTTATATCCAATGACAAATTAGCTAGTAACAGCAAGCTAGCTAAATGTCCATGAATGTTTCATGTGTTTCGACCCGTCCCCAAATGAATATAGTTGGTTCAGAGTTATTTTTTATTTCAACTTGCATGTTCTGATCGCGTCTGGTGTGGATGGACAAAATCAACACGCGCGCAATAGAGCACGCACGTGCATGCCCGGTGTAGTCAGCATGTAATTAAAAGCAGTAGTACTGAAGCCAAAGAAATGGCGAAGAAAACAGCCAGTGACCTCTGCCAGAGCAATCTTTGCTGAAACCAAGGCTGCCGGAGACAGTGCTTTGAGCAAAAGCTTTGTGCAGCCAGACAGGCCCATGCCTCACACTGCAGATAATAAACCAAGAGTGGCATTCATAGCAGGCGGAACCAACCAGCCCGCTTATTCTCCCTCTTCCAAACCCACACTGCCCGGAATTCCAACAATCCCAAGAGGTCCTCAATTGAATTCCAGAGACCCAGAGGAAGATATGAATAAGACATCGGCATGAGGAATGGACGGAGGGAGAGAGGGAAATAGAAATGGGAGGGGGGCAGGCCAGAGCAGAGACCGACAGAGAGAGAGAGGGATGAAAATAACATATCTTGAGCCTGCGGCTGTTATGCCCCTACTGGCCACCCAGGCAGTCTGTGAGATACCCTACACATTCCAAAGAAATGTTCCATATGCACAAAAAGCTAATTTCTCAAAAATGTTTTGTTTAGAACCTCTGTTAGTGAGCATTTCTCCTTTGCCAAGATAATCAATCCACCTGACAGGTGTGGCATATCAAGAAGCTGATTAAACAGCTTGATCATTACACAGGTGCACCTTGTGCTGGGGACAATAAATGGCCACTGTAAAATGTACAGTTTTGTAACACAACACAATGCCAGATGTCTCGAGTTGAGGGATAACTGTTCCTGCATATTGCTGTGTAAACTCACCTCGGTCTCTAGAGCAAATACAAGTCATGTCTACTTATTTTCTATATTGACAGACTAATCTACTGTTTAATTAAAACATGTTTACTTGGCAACAAATTAAAGTTTAAATGATAAACCAACTACCTGCATCATTTGTTTTAGCAGTAAGACTGAAGCTGGTTTATCGAAATACATTTCATGAATATCACAATGAATTGATCAAGAAGTTGAAGTCAACACTTTAATGGTTTCTGATGCAGCTGAAATCATTTAGTCATTTGTCAGTACAGTCGTAAAAAATATTAAATAAAATACAATTACATACATATATACAACAACTAGCAATATCTATACCACAACGCAGTTGTGAGCATACTAGGCATTCTACACTGAACAAAAATATAAACGCAACATGTTAAGTGTTGGTCCCATGTTTCTTGTGCAGAAAGAAATAAAAGATCCCCAAAATATTTCTCTAAAATGTTGTGCACAAATTTGTTTACATCCCTGTTAGTGAGCATTTCTCCTTTGCCAAGATAATCAATCCACCTGACAAGTGTGTCATATCAAGAAGCTTATTTAACAGCATGATCATTACACAGGTGCAGCTTGTGGTGGGGACAATAAATGGCCACTGTAAAATGTGCAGTTTTGTCACACAACACAATGCCACAGGTGTCTCAAGTTTTGAGGGAGCATGCCGACTGCAGGAATGTCCACCAGAGCTGTTGCCAGAATATTAATTTCTGAACCATATAAGCTGCCTCCAACATCGTTTTATAGAATTTGGCAGTGCGTCCAACCGGCCTCACAACCACAGACGACATGTAACCATGCCAGCCCAGGACCTCCACAGCCGGCTTCTTCACCTGAGGGATCGTCTGAGACCAGCCTCCCAGACAGATGATGAAACTGAGGAGTGTTTCTGTCTGTAATAAAGCCCTTTTGTGGGGAAAAACGAATTCTGATTGGTTGGGCCTGGCTCCCAAGTGGATGGGCCTATGCCCTCCCAGGCCAACCCATGGCTGCGCCCCTGCCCAGTCATGTGACATCCATAGATTAGGGACTAATTTATTTCAATTTCCTGATATGAATTGTAACTAAGTCAAATTGTTGCATTTATATTTCTGTTCAGTATATATCCTTTGGGTTACAGCTGTCATGTTGTGAAGCTCCACTGGGAACCATTTCGTCACCACCAGCAACCACAAGGCTATACGCTTCTTAGACGGTTGAGGTTTACTTAACGATACTCTCGGCGGTGGTGTGTGTGCGTAAGTGTATCAGCTTCAGGTCACTGCAGTGCACAGTCCTGCTTAAGTAGTGGTTAACTAGGGGGCAGCCAACTTCACCACGATGACTACAACATGAGATCGCTGCTCAACTATGGGGGGACCGACCAATGCATGTGATCTTCATGTCGTATTTAGTACACCTGTTTTTAGCCCTTATCGGCAAGAGTGCGAAGAATGGCCCAATGCATAGTAAGATCAAGTCGATAACTTAGATATGAAGGGAAGCACTTGTCTTTAGCAGCCATAACATTTGCTGGTCTGGTAGCAGCCTAACATGAGCTAGCATTATTTACGAGTCCAAGTGTGGCAGCCTGCTAACTCTTTCATAGCAGATTTTCACAGGATGTAGGCCTACTGGGCTGTTTGATTTGGCCAGGTTTCAGCCTGGAGATTTGGCTGGAGGTGAGAGGCTGTTACAGAACAGAAAGAAGGAAAAAATTAATTGGTCCCCGAGACCATTAGATTAAAAATGATTGACTGCTGGGACCAGGTGACCTGCTATGTTTTACTCAACACACACACACACACACACACACACACACACACACACACACACACACACACACACACACACACACACACACAACAAACCCTAACAGGTGTGTTGCTAAAATAAAATCCACCATTCCTCTTAGCTGGGTTTCACATAATTGAAGCACTTTTCATTCAAAATTGAGGGAAAAAAATTGCAAGAGTAGCTAAACTAACTTCCCTAATAATCAGTATTTAAATATGGAACAAAATGTCTATCTGGAATTAATTCAAGTGTATTTACCTCCAGACAGCTTATCTGTCGCACATCCAGAGGACTGTCACTGTGTGCGTCCCAAATGGCACCATATTCCCTATATAGTGTACTACTTTTGAAAGGGGCCTATAGGGTTCTAGTCAAAAGTAATGCACTATGTAGGAAATAGGGTGCCATTTGGGATGCACCCACTGTCGAATAGCATGCCATGCAATGCGATGCACTCTCTCGGTGGGAACCAGAGTGCAGTAATTTGCAAGAGGAGCGGCATGACAAGTTTTCCTTTACTCCGTGTTCTAGCTGGAGGTTTTATGTAACTGGTAATCAGGCAGGGGACAGCTAAGTGCACATTTGCACATTTAATCCAGCCATGATGACAAGTGCTGTTTTGCCTCCAGCTGAGCCAAAGTTCACCCTCTATCCTGATAGGCTGCGTTTACACAGGCAGGCCAATCTTTTTCCACTGAATGTTATTTTGTTCGATCAGATCTTTTTCCAATAATTGGGCAAAAGACCAGAATTGGTCGGCTTGTAATTTCATTAGACACATGACATGGATTTACTAAAAACGGTCCTCCAGTCAAATAAACACTGAATAAAAAATAATTTACAAAAATAGGATGGTTGCAGGGAGAGAGCTTATACAAAGAGAAAAGCATCCAAAAGGCGTCAGCCCCGCCAATGATGTGTAGTGAAAACATTGATTGCTTACTCAGGAAACTTCAAGATCAACGTTAAGATTCAGCTGTGATCCATTGATTTTATTATTTTGGCGTGCTTGACATGCTCTAGGAGGACTGAGCTACTGAGCAGAGGCAGGCTGTGTCCCAAATGGCAGCCTATTCTCTATGGGCCCTGGTCAAAAGTAGTGCACTATTATAGGGAATAGGATGGCATTTAAGATGCCCTCCTTCCCTTGCCCTTTGAGAGCAGGGAAGGAGAAAACGGTGTTCGTGACCTGCTGTGATGGCATGCATCGCGGGGCGGTTACTCCTCGGAGGGTGAACGAAGACAAGGCTGGATTTATGCTCCTCTCATTTTCAGCTCCACGGCACACACTCCACTTCACACAGAGCTCCGGCACACAAGCTCGTTCAGATGAATGTATCATGTTAGGCCTAACTGTCATGACGCTTACTGTCCTGATGTATCAAGCTCAATCCACAGATAGGTTACTGACGATGGAGGGGAATCAATAGTTATTAATCGCAATATTATTTTGGCCAATATCATATCGATACTTTGACTGTGTTCATTTATCTGATGACTACTGTCCTCATAATACATCAAACTATTGTAATGATGCATCAAACTCAATGCACATCCAACTATTGTCCTGATGCATCAAACTCAATGCACATCCAACTATTGTCCTGATGCATCATGCTCAATACACAGATGGCTTGGGTGGTGGTCTTATTATGTTGTAATGTATGGATATTAATCTGAACTATTCCTGCAAACATGCACTGTAGAGCAGTGTTTCCAAAATCCGGTGCTCGAGGACCCCCAACTAGGGCTGGCACCAAAGTTTCCGTTAACCGCTAATAGCCGGCTTTTGGCCATATTTCTTTTGTTGAAAAGCCAAAAAATTAAATTGGCACCGGCCAATTGTCCAGGAGAAGATATGAAATCCCATAGCAAAATAATGCTTTTTAGCCTATTCATTGATAGAAATACCAGTTGATGTAAATATATTTGACCATTTGCTTATCGGTCTATGGGTTAATTTGCATAGTTTCATGGAATTTCATACAGATACAGAGCCTTCGAGCGCTAAATCTGTCAGACAATTGTGCAACAATTTTAAATGCAATCGTGTGTAAAAAAAATTGTTTTTGGGCCATGTTTAAAAAGAGCTTTTTATTTATTTATTTGTATTTCTCAACTGGTAATTGAAGCACGCTTCCCATTCGCCATTCAAATGCATAGGCAACGACAGGAAGGCTACATCAGCGTGTCACACACCACTTTGCAATGAGCTGGAGGCAGTATGCATTTTGAAAACATTAAGCTACTTAATTGTTTGAAACTTGAACATTTTACTACATATTATGAGGCATGTTTTACATTGCTTCAAAGAAGCCTAGGCAAAATCTGACCATATCCCCGGAGGCAATTATTTTATAAAGACAACCACATGCCATTGAAACCAGTAGCCTATTTCTCTCATGTTTGATTGGTTTTCAACTTTCTTTCATTGTCCGGTAGCCAAATGAACATTCGTGCGTAGCCTACTGCCTTGTGCCCTAATAATGTTATGAAATAATAGTTTATCAACATTTTAAGCAAAGCGTTCTGATCTGTTGCATCAGATTAATACTTAAAAAATATATATATGTAGCCTAGGCCTACAGGTTGTATGAATTTGGGATATTGCCCCACAACTGTCCTAGAGTCTGTTCGGGCTATTTCATTCTCAACAAGCTGACCAATAGAAATAATTAACTTTTCTACCATGGGGGGGCGGGTGTTCAGTAAATTGAATGATATAGCCAAATTAGCCTACTGCAGTCTTTACAGAAATAAATAAAATGATTCAAAATAGGCTACTAAAGCATGATTTGACCACAGAGGATCATTAGTTTCCCCTAGTCTTCAAAAAAAAACTGTGGGTTGTTTTAAATTGCATTGCCTACAGTCGGAAGGAAAGGCAAAATGTGCAATTTGGGCAGCGCACGCTGCAAATACTAAATACATGATTGTTGAGTTGTGATTGTCAGTGAAAAGTAGAGGCCCAGCCAGGAATATCGCAATATTTCTAAATATAATCGCAGGACAACCTAGTTAGGAAAGCAAATTACTTTTGCTGTAAAGAGAAGACACCGAAAATACTCTTAATCTGTCTGTTAGTTATAAAAATTCTCAACTTGTGAACAACAGTAGGCATATAGACAATCTTATTGGCACCAGTGGAGAGCATAGGCCATATCCACAGTGAGCGCGCACTGCGCATATTCACTCTTTACCATTGTTGGGTCAGTGCCACTTAAGTTTGTTTTTGATAATAATTTCCTCCTCCAGTTTAGATGGACGTGACATTCAACGTGTGTTTCCCTTCTCAGAGGCTTATTACACGTCATGTTTACTGATCTGTTTGTCAGTGTCAGCAGAGTAGGCTACCCTGTAATTTGTCTTATTCAAAAAGATTGTGCTAATGTCGCCAGTCATATAAAGTTTAGTAAAACTGCATGTGTTTTTCCCATGAAAAGAAAGAAGAAGCGTATGTGATATAGCCTATAGCCCAGGTCTCTACACTATAGGCGTTCAGTTATGCATTGAACAGTCTTTTTTGCGAACAGTGATTTAGTTATATTATTAGCCTAAATTATGACTATCCAATCTACTCATCACATTATGAATAGTAGGCTATCTTACATAAGTCTGCAAATGATGATGCATGGAATGCTTTATTATATAGGTGAATTTTTATGCTGAAAATTTGCTTCCCCAAACTTGAAACTCGTCTTGTCGTCTGAGGAAAGGTAAATATTATGCTAACATCTACAAAGTGTGCGGTAAGGACACAGGTCATTGCATCCTCGACTTACATGTTATGTTAGGATTAATTACACTAATCGAAAAGTGATTTCTGTAATTCTGAGCACCGTGGGTGGATGCCCTAATCAGGTTGCACACCCAATGGACATGGGTCCAGTAAATTCAAATGCTGCCGGTCAAATGTTCGGCGCCACATTTTCATAACGGAAACCCTGGCTAGCACAATTACCAGTTATGGACAGTTATGGATGTAGTTATAACCGTTTATTTAAATTGGGGAGGGGCGAACAGCTGACTGAAGACGGGATGGCCGGGCATTCATGCGCTTGAGTCCGTTTCTGCGGCAATATTGACTCTTAACAACGTGATGAAACTTTGTTGCTCCTTGCAGAAACAAGCAAGGTGCTGTAGCAAACAAGTTTTAGGTTGCCTGCGCAACGCCACCCGGAATGCAGTAGCAGTAAACAACGCTCGTGGCGAACTATGTTTGCTTTCAACAGTTTGTTGAACGTTTGTAACAAACACGTTCCATTTGTTAGTTTTTGGCAAAACAAAAAAAGGATGCAACAAGAAGAGTAGATATGCTTGCTGCAGCTGATTATTTTTATTTTGGTCCCGATTCTTTTGAAACACTGCTTCCCCTACTCGCAGTCGCTATTGATGGGATTGAAGATGAGGTGATCCCGACATACGGTGACCTCTCCTTTCGGGCTCACTTTCGGATTGGGTTGGGAGACCTTCCTGGTAATTTACATAATGTATCGGATGTATTACGTATGATATGTGCCCCTCTTCAATAACGTCTGAACGCTGTCTGATTTCCTTAATAAAATCAATAATAATAAAACAAGCCCAGCCTCAATTATCTTGTTACCTAGAATTGCATCTCATGCAACAGAATTAAAAGAAGAAAAATGTATATTTCTACAGTGCATTCGGAAAGTATTCAGACCTTCACTTTTTCCACATTTTGTGACATTACAGCCTTATTCTAAAATTGATTTAAATAAAAACAATTGCTCATCAATCTACACATAATACCCCATAACGACAAAGCAAAAAACTTGTTTAGAAATGTTTGCAAATGTAAAAAAATAATAAAAAAAAGAAATACCTTATTACATAAGTATTCAGACACGTTGCTGTGTGACTCAAAATTGAGCTCAGGTGCATCCTGTTTCCATTGATCATCCTTGATTGGAGTCCACCTGTGGTAAATTAAATTAATTGGACATGATTTGGAAAGGCACACGCCTGTCTATATAACATCCCACGGTCGACATTTCACGTCAGAGAAAAAACCAAGTTATTAGGTCGAAAGGAATTGCCCGTAAAACTCCGAAACAGGATTGTGTTGAGGCACAGACCGGGAAAAGGGTACAAAAAAAAATTCTTCAGCATTGAAGGTCCCCAAGAACACAGCGACCTCCAATCATTCTTAAATGGAAGAAGTTAGGAACCACCAAGAATCTTCCAAACTGAGCAAAAGGAGGAAAGGGCCTTGGTCAGGGAGGTGGCCAAGAACCCGATGATCACTCTGACAGAAATCCAGAGTTACTCTGTGGAGATGGGAAAACCTTCCAGAAGGACAACCATCTCTGTAGCACTCCACCAGTCAGGCCTTTATGGTAGAGTGGCCAGACGGAAGCCACTCCTCAGTAAAATGCACGATAGCCCACTTGGAGTTTGCCAAAAGGCACCTAAAGGAATCTCAGACCATGAGAAACAAGATTCTCTGGTCTGATAAAACCAAGATTGAACTCTTTGGCTTGAATGCCAAGCGTAACGTTGAGGAAACCTGGACCATCCCTATGGTGAAGCATGGTGGTGGCAGCATCATGCTGTGGGGATGTTTTTCAGCGGCAGGGACTGGGAGACTAGTCAGGATCGAAGGAAAGATGAACGAAGCAAAGTACACAGAGATCTTTGATGAAAACCTGCAGAGCACTCAGGACCTCAGACTGGGGTGAAGGTTCACCTTCCAACAGGACAACGAACCTAAGCACACAGCCAGACAACGCAGGAGTGGCTTCGGGACAAGTATCAGGATGTCCTGAGTGGCCCAGCCAGAGCACGGATTTCTCTGGAGAGACCTGAAAATAGCTGTGCAGCGACGCTCCCCATCCAACCTGACAGAGCTTGAGAGGATCTGCAGAGAAGAATGTGAGAAACTCCCCAAATACAGGTGTGCCAAGCTTGTATGGTCATACACAAGAAGACTCAAGGTGCTTCAACAAAGTACTGTGTAAAGGGCCTGAATACTTATGTAAAATGTGATTATATATACATATATAAAAACTATACACTATCGTTCAAAAGTTTGGGGTCAGAAATGTCCTTGTTTTTGAAAGAAAAGCACATTTTTTGGTCCATTAAAATAACATCAAATTGATCAGAAATACAGTGTAGACAATGTCATAAATGACTATTGTAGCTGGAAATGGCAGATTTTTTATGGAATATCTAAATAGGGGTACCGAGGCCCATTATCAGCAACCATCACTCCTGTGTTCCAATGGCACGTTGTGTTAGCTAATCCAAGTTTATCATTTTAATAGGCTAATTGATCATTAGAAAGCCCTTTTGCAATTATGTTAGCAAAACACCAGTCTCAACGTCAACAGTGAAGAGGCGACTCCGGGATGCTGGCCTTCTAGGCAGAGTTCCTCTGTCCAGTGTCTTTGCTCCTTTGCCCATCTTAATCTTGTATTTTTATTGGCCAGTCTGAGATATGGCTTTCTCTTTGCAACTCTGCCTAGAAGGCCAGCATCCCGGAGTCACCTCTTCACTGGTGATGTTGAGACTGGTGTTTTGCAGGTACTATTTAATGAAGCTGCCAGTTGAGGACTTGTGAGCCGTTTGTTTCTCAAACTAGACACTCTAATGTACTTGTCCTCTTGCTCAGTTGTGCACCGGGGCCTCCCACTCCTCTTTCTATTCTGGTTAGGGCCCGTTTGTACTGTTCTGTGAAGGGAGTAGTACACAGCATTGTATGACATCTTCAGTTTCTTGTCAATTTCATGCATGGAATAGCCTTCATTTCTCAGAACAAGAATAGACTGACAAGTTTCAGAAGAAAGATCTTTGTTTCGGGCCATTTTGACCCTGTAATCAAACCCATAAATGCTGATACTCCAGATACTCAACTAGTCTAAAGAAGGCCAGTTGTATTGCTTTTTTAATCAGAACAGTTTTCAGATGTGCTAACATAATTGCAAAAGGGTTTTCTAATGATCAATTAGCCTTTTAAAATGATAAACTTGGATTAGCTAACACAATGTTCCATTGGAACACAAGAGTGATGGTTGCTGATAATTGGCCTCTGTACACCTGTTTTTTTTTTTTATCTGCCATTTCCAGCTACAATAGTCATTTACAACATGAACAATGTCTAAACTGTATTTCTGACAAATGTGATGTTATTTTAAATGGACAAAAAAAAAAATGCTTTTCTTTCAAAAACAAGGACATTTTTAAGTGACCCCAAACTTTTGAAAGGTAGTGTGTGTGTGTTTCACACACACACACACACACACACACACATTTCTAAAAAACTATTTTTGCTTTGTTATTATGGGGTATTGTGTATAGATTGATGAGGGGAAAAAACTATATATTTTAGAATAAGGCTGTAGCATAAGAAAATTTTGAAAATGTAGGCCAATACATGATGTTTCAGTGTCCATATGTAAAAAGTAGGCTAATGATTTACCAATAAATTAATAGGCCTAATTAATTAATTTAGTAAAACCTCCCCATAAGTTATACTATTAAAGTACTCTGCACTGTAAACCTATGTAAGGTGCCTATCAATAGGCTACTGGCAGACTTTGCAGTAATGCAACAACACCAATGAGTAACAGATTACTCAACATTGCTGAGTGTTTTTAGCTCAAAGACAGAGCAAACAGATTGTTATTTTGTTTTGTTCCAGATACTGTGCGAGGACCTGGCTCCTATGGTGCCTCACAGAGGTGGACTCATTAAAAATAGGGTGTTGGCCTCCCTGTGGCTGATGGCCAACCAGGAAAGTTTCAGGGGAGTGGCAGACCAGTTCAATCTCAACAAAGGAGCATTGCATCTCCACCTCGTTCAAGTGATCACAGGCCTCACATAGCTGGTGCTTGACTATGTGAAGTGGCCTTCTGTAGAGCAACTATCAGTAGTACAGGCCGCGTTCAAGAAAAAGACAAGGTTCTCTGGGGTGATTGGGTGTATAGATGTCACCCATATTACCATCAGGGGACCTTCCAACAATAGAGATGACTACATAAACAGAGATGACTACATAAACAGAAATGGCCATTCCACCTTTCAACTCCAGGAAGTATGCGACAGCCAGCTCATGGTAACAAACATCTACACAGCAAATGCTGGTTCTGTGCACGGTGCCAGAATGTACATGACCAGCGACCTCAAGACCCACCCATTCAGAAACAGCTGCCACCTTGAAGATGAACAAAAGCGTTTCAAAATCAGGTCCACATTTCGACACATTGAGAGGGTGTTTGAGCTACTCAAATGGCAGAGACTGCTGCACTTGGAAAAGTTCCTTCTAAACAAAGTACTCCATGTGATTGCCAGTGCATGTGTTCTCCACAACTTGGTCCTGATCCATGAAGGATTCACCAAGGAAATACCAGGAGGCCACCATTGACCCCGTCCCTGACCCCATCCCTGACAGGCAGGAATGCTGAAGAGGGAAATCCTGAACTAGCATAGCTGAAGAGAAAGAGATCCCGAACTAGCCTAGCTGAAGAGAGAGATCCCGAACTAGCCTAGCTGAAGAGAGAGATCCCGTACTAGCCTAGCTGAAGAGAGAGATCCCGTACTAGCCTAGCTGAAGAGAGAGATCCCGAACTAGACTAGCTGAAGAGAGAGATCCCGAACTAGCCTAGCTGAAGAGAGAGATCCCGTACTAGCCTAGCTGAAGAGAGATCTCGTACTAGCCTAGCTGAAGAGAGAGATCCCGTACTAGCCTAGCTGAAGAGAGATCTCGTACTAGCCTAGCTGAAGAGAGATCCCAAACTAGCCTAGCTGAAGAGAGAGATCCCGTACTAGCCTAGCTGAAGAGAGAGATCCCGTACTAGCCTAGCTGAAGAGAGAGATCCCGTACTAGCCTAGCTGAAGAGAGAGATCCCGAACTAGCCTAGCTGAAGAGAGAGATCCCGTACTAGCCTAGCTGAACAGAGAGATCCCGTACTAGCCTAGCTGAAGAGAGAGATCCCGAACTAGCCTAGCTGAAGAGAGAGATCCCGAACTAGCCTAGCTGAAGAGAGATCCCAAACTAGCCTAGCTGAACAGAGAGATCCCGATCTAGCCTAGCTGAACAGAGATCCCGATCTAGCCTAGCTGAAGAGTGAGATCCCGAACTAGCCTAGCTGAAGAGACAACCTGAACTAGCCTAGCTGAAGAGGGAGAACCTGAACTAGCCTAGCTGAAGAGAGAGAACCTGAACTAGCCTAGCTGAAGAGAGAGAACCTGAACTAGCATAGCTGAAGAGGGAGAACTAAGCTACAACACACATTTACCCTCACACCAGTTTATTTTGATACTATATTCCTCTTATTTTATTCGATTGAATGAAAGATTGTTGTTGGAGTCCCAGCAGCAATTTTCCAACATCTAGTGGAAAGCCTTCCCAGAAGAGTGGAGGCTTTTTTAGCAGCAAAAGGGGGACCAACTCCATATTAATGCCCATGATTTTGGAATGAAATGTTCGACGAGCAGGTGTCCATACACTACATAACCAAATGTATTGTGCCATTACGCGTGTGAATACTTTGGAACAGATTTCCAAAATGTTAATTACTTGGAGCTGATTTGCTGGTGTTGTAACAGTATTTTGGTCCACGGACCGCCAGTTGGGAACCCCAGGTATAGTACATAACCATATTTGATCAAAAAATTATTATTGGATTACATGAGAATTGTTTTGTGTGTGTTTGTGTGCAAGCACAAGGTAACAAAGCCAGTTATTTATGTTTCCATTTTAATAAAACATGTTCCAAAACAATTAGTTATTAACAATTTCAGTTAAACATACAATCAAGGAAAATCTCAGGAGAATTAGTTATTAGTTGACAATTAAACAATAAATAAATAAATACATTTAGGCTACTGTTCTTTGAAATTCTGGAGTGCAGCGGTAAACTGTTTATTAAGAAAATAGTTTCTCTCACTCTGTGCTTGAAGTGTTTGTTTTGTTTCTTGAAGTGCAATGATACTGTCCAGTTTCGCCCTCAAGCAACTCTTCTGATATTATTTTTGGATTGTTTGTAGGGAGTGGTGTTGGTATGAGGGTTATAAGGTGTTGTATTAGAGAGAGAGGGTGACAGGGTGTCAGCGCTACTGTAGCATGCTGTGTGTGGGGTATCTGTGGAGGTGCTGGGCTGATTGACAGTGTAATTAGTATTGTGTGCTGTATGTTGTGTGTGTAGTAATGTTGTGGTTGGTGTGAGTGTTGTGGGTGACAGTGTGAGTGTTTCGTGTGGGAAAAGATGATATAATGACTGCGGGGGTCACCGCATCCTCCATGAAGTACAACTCTCACTTTCTTCTCCCCTGACCAGTCTTCTGATGTCCATAAATGATGGCCTTGTACCTGTGTCACACAATTTGGCATCATGAGTGAACATTAACAACAATTACATTTCCATTTCAGTCAAAAGGCAGAACTTACAGTAGCAAGAGCATACATTTTTATACTGGTCCCCCGTGGGAATGTGTTGCAAGCGCTACCAACTGAGCCACACTAAGGCAGTCTCTCTCTCTCTCTGAGTGAGAGAACAAGCTAGCAATAGGAAAGAAAGAGGAGAAAGACAAAGAGGAGGTAGCTACATAGCAACACACACCTGTGCAGACTCCACTTCGCATCGCACGTCTCCCATGTCACAGTATAACTTTTTCTCTTGAAGCATTAGAGCTACATTTTCCCAGGCCTCACTCTTCTTGGTCACGGAGCTCTCAAATTTGTCTTCAGAATTTCTCCATGTATTGATCAGAAGCATTACAGATGAGTAGGTCTAGTTAAATCCTGAAATAGAACAAAACAAACTTCAACAGTTTGCCTAGCTAAAGGTTAGCGAGTAAGCTAGCTAACGTTAGCCAAGTTTGTCTTAGCCAAGTTTGCTAAGACAAGAATGCTTGAGTTTCTAGTTAGCTAAGTAACCAAGCTAGTTTCTCTGCTAAAAACAAAAAAAGTAAATTAACAAAGTTCAACATTTGTTCAATTGCAAGTGAATTGACAAATAGTGCCTTTACTCACCCGTAGTGCTTCCGCTGTTCTTCATCTTCTACATTTTAATTTGCCACACACTACCTTTTCAAACTTTTTTATATGTTAGCTAGGGTTCACAAACGTTTTCCCTTGTTGAACGCATCTCAGATGTGGCTCATGCAGTGGAATGTTTTTTGTTGTTATTGATCAGTTGAATCAACAAATCACAGCACATATTGATGGGTACACTTCCTGCTTTTACTGCCTGGTTTTATTTCATGCTTTGCTCCTACGGGTACACTAGCAATGGCTGAAAGTCCACCCATGGCTGTACATTCACAGGAGCGGAGAAACTGCGATATTCGAACGGTTATTACGGACACCGCGATCATTTAGCTGGCCAATTACGTCATCCAGAATTCCATGATGTCACAGTGCTACCCCCAACAGCACACATTTTTGTTGGATCCCCGGACAAAAACACCCGATTCAACTTGTTAAGGGCTTGATGATTAGTTGACAACTAGAATCAGGTGTGCTTGTCCGGGTCCACAAAAAAAGTAATTCTGTTGGGGGTAGGGTTGCAAAGGGTCTGAAAATTTCCAGTAAATTTCCAGAATTTTTCCAGAAATTTCCCATGGGAAGTTAAGCCCGGGAATTTTGCTTAAATTCATCAAAAAAGTTAAGCTAACAGTGAACCTTTTTTTGTGGGATACACATAAGGCAATTCTTGGTCAATATTTTGGTTAAACAATTCCCAATTCAATAGAATTGCAACCCTCTGCATGCACAGTGCATTCTTCCATCACATGTACAGCTGATTCTCAAGATCTTGCACACTAATGAGATGCTATTGAGCCCTCACTACTACACTGTCTGAGCCAAGGACTACATGCTTTCTGGTAAGTTTTGATTACAATACTGGGTGGGGTGAATATATTTTACATGACATACATAATTGTTTTGTTAAAGCAGACCACCATAGTGCCTGTGCCCAAGAACACTAAGGTAACCTGCCTAAATGACTACCGACCCGTAGCACTCATGTCTGTAGCCATGAAGTGCTTTGAAAGGCTGGTCATGGCTCACATCAACACCATTATCCCAGAAACCCTAGACCCACTCCAATTTGCAACCCGCCCCAACAGACCCACAGATGATGCAATCTCCATTGCACTCCACACTGCCCTTTCCACCTGGACAAAAGGAAAACCTATTTGAGAATGCTATTCATTGACTACAGCTCACCGTTCAACACCATAGTGCCCTCAAAGCTCATCAATAAGCTAAGGACCCTGGGACTAAACACCTCCCTCTGCAACTGGATCCTGGACTTCCTGACGGTCCGCCCCCAGCTGGTTAGGGTAGGTAACAACACATCCGCCACGCTGATCCTCAACACAGGGGCCCCTCAGGGGTGCGTGCTCAGTCCCCTCCTGTACTCCCTGTTCACTCAGGCCTGCATGGCCATGCACGATTCCAGCACCATCATTAAGTTTGCCTATGACAACAATGGTTGATCACCTGATCACCGACAATGACGAGACAGCCTTTAGGGAGGAGGTCACAGACCTGGCCATGTGGTGCCAGGACAACAACCTCTCCCTCAACGTGATAAAAAAAAGTAAAAATAAAGACAAAGGAGATAATTGTGGACTACAGGAAAAAGAAGACTGAGCACGCCCCCATTCTCATCGACGAGGCTGCAGTGGAGAAGGTTGAGAGCTTCAAGTTCCTTGGTGTCCACATCACCAACAAACTAAGACAGTCCAAGCACACCAAGACAGTTGTGAAGAGGGCACGACAAAACCTATTCCTCCTCAGGAGACTGAAAAGATTTTGCATAGGTCCTCAGATCCTCAAAAGGTTATACAGCTGCACCATCGAGAGCATCCTGAACTAGAGGTCGGCCGATTAATTAGGGCCGATTTCATGTTTTCATAACAATCGGTAATCTGAATTTTTGGACGCCAATATTGCATTCCACGAGGAAACTGCGTGGCAGGCTGACTACCTGTTACGCGAGTGCAGCAAGGAGCTAAGGTAAGTTGCTAGCTAGCATTAAACTTATCTTACAAAAAACAATCAATCTTCACATAATCACTAGTTAACTACACATGGTTGATGATATTACTAGGTTAAATAGCTTGTCCTGCGTTGCATATAATCAATGCGGCGCCTGTTAATTTATCATTGAATCACAGCCTACTTCGCCAAACGGGGGATGATTTAACAAAAGCGCATTTGCGAAAAAAGCACAATCGTTGCACAAATGTACCTAACCATAAACATCAATGCCTTTCTTAAAATCAATACACAGAAGTATATTTTTTTAAACCTACATATTTAGTTAAAAGAAATTAATGTTAGCAGGCAATATTAACTAGGGAAATTGTGTCACTTCTCTTGCGTTCATTGCACGCAGAGTTAGGGTATAAGCAACAGTTTGGGCCGCCTGGCTCGTTGCGAACTAATTTGCCAGAATTTTACATAATTATGACATAACATTGAAGGTTGTGCAATGTAACAGCAATATTTAGACTTAGGGTTGCCACCCCTTCGATAAAATACAGAACGGTTCCGTATTTCCCTGAAATAAATGTTTTGTTTTCAAAATGATAGTTTCCGGATTTGACCATATTAAAACCTCTCTTGGGTATGTGGGATGTGACCAGCCAGTGAAATAGCAGGGCGCCAAAATCAAAACAACAAGAATCTCATAATTCAAATTTCTCAAACATACAACTATTATATCCCATTTTAAAGATACACTTCTCGTTAATCCAACCACATTGTCCGATTTCAAATAGGCTTTACGGCGAAAGCATAGCATTAGATTATGTTAGGACATCACCTTGACAAGAAAAACCACACAGCCATTTTCCAAGCAAGGAGAGGCGTCACAAAAACCAGAAATACAGCTAAAATTAATCACTAACCTTTGATGATCTTCATCAGATGGCACTCATAGGACTTCATGTTACACAATGCATGTATGTTTTGCTCGATAAAGTTCATATTTATATCCAAAAACCCCATTTTACATTGCCGTGTAATGTTCAGAAATGTTTTGCCTCCCAAAACTTCCAGTGAATGAGCAGAAATACTCATCATAAACGTTGATAAAATATTAAACTGTTATTCAAAGCATTATCGATACACCTCTTCTTAATGCAACCGCTGTATCAGATTTCAAAAAAGCTTTACAGCGAAAGCACACTTT
This sequence comes from Salmo trutta, assembly GCF_901001165.1. Taxonomy (NCBI): domain Eukaryota; kingdom Metazoa; phylum Chordata; class Actinopteri; order Salmoniformes; family Salmonidae; genus Salmo; species Salmo trutta. Next base: position 53,723,193 of record NC_042974.1, on the reverse strand, counting down.
GCAAAAATATGAGTACAGCATTCAGACACGAAACCAAACCCGCCATTTTGTGGAGTCAATAAAACTCAGAAATAATATTATAAATATTCACTTACCTTTGATGATCTTCATCAGAATGCACTCCCAGGAATCCCAGGTCCACAATAAATGTTTGTTTTGTTCGATAAAGTCCATCATTTATGTCCAAATACCTCCTTTTTGTTCACGCATTCAGTCCACTACTCCAAATGCAGGAAGCGCACAAAAATGTCACGACGAAAAGTTTAAAAAAAGTTATATTTACGTTCGTAGAAATATGTCAAACGATGTATAGCATCAATCTTTAGGATGTTTTTAACATAAATCTTCAGTAATATTCCAACCGGACAATTCTAATGTCTTCAGAAAAGAAAAGGAACACAGCTCACACTCACGTGAGTGCGCACCTCTGAGCTCATGTCATTTCCTCACTCATCTGACTCCAGGCCCTCTTGTTCGCTCCATATTCACAGTAGAAGCATGAAACAATGTTCTAAAGACTGTTGTCATCTAGTGGAAGCCTTAGGAAGTGCAAAATGAACCCTAAGTCACTGTGTAGGCAATAGGCAATCACATGAAAAAACTACAACCCTCAGATTTCCCACTTCCTGGTTGGATTTTTCTCAGGTTTTTGCCTGCCATATGAGTTCTGTTACACTCACAGACATCATTCAAACAGTTTTAGAAACTTCAGAGTGTTTTCTATCCAAATCTACTAATAATATGCATATCCTACCTTCTGAGCCTGAGTAGCAGGCAGTTTAATTTGGGCACGCCTTTCATCCAGACGTCAAAATACTGCCCCCTACCCTAGTGAAGTTAATGACCAACGGCTCGTATTTCTGTGCTTATTATATTATAATTAAGGCTATGATTTGATAGAGCAGTCTGACTGAGCGGTAGTAGGCAGCAGTAGGCTTGTAGGCATTCATTCAAACTTTACTGCATTTGCCAACAGCTCTTAGCAATGCTTGCATCACAGCACTGTTTATGACTTCAAGCCTATCAACGCCTGAGATTAGGCTGGCAATAGTAAAGTGCCTATTAGAACATCTAACAGACAAAGGTATATGAAATACAAATGGTATAGAGAGAAATAGTCGACACGTCATGCTTCCTATAATAACTATAACCTAAAACTTCTTAACTGGGAATATTGAAGAACTGGGAAACCACCAGCTTTCATATGTTCTCGTGTTCTGAGCAAGGAACTTAAACGTTAGCTTTTTTTACATGGCACATATTGCACTTTTACTTTCTTCTCCAACACTGTTTTTGCATTATTTAAACCAAATTGAGCATGTTTCATTATTTATTTGAGACTAAATAGATTTTATGTATTATATTTTGTTATAAAAAAAGTGTTCAATGTTCATTCAGTATTGTTGTAATTGTCATTATTACACATACATATATATATATAAAAAAAGTTTCAAAAATTGGCAGATTAATCGGTATCGGCCTTTTTTGGTCCTCCAATAATCGGTATCGGCGTTTAGAAATCATAATCGGTCGACCTCTAATCCTGACTGGTTGCATCACTGCCTGGTATGGCAATTGCTCGGCCTCCGACCGCAAGGCACTACAGAGGGTAGTGTGAACGGCCCAGTACATCACTGGGGCCAAGCTTCCTGCCATCCAGGACCTCTATACCAGGCGGTGGTAGAGGAAGGCCCTAAAAATTGTCAGACTCTAGCCACCCTAGTCATAGACTGTTCTCTCTGCTACCGCACGGCAAGCAGTACCGAGTGCCAAGTCTAGGTCCAAGAGGCTTCTAAAATGCTTCTATCCTTAAGCCATAGGACTCCTGAACATTGCCCCCCCCCCCTCTTTTACACCACTGCTAAACTCTGTTGTTATCATCTATGCATAGTCCCTTTAATAACTCAACCTACATGTACATATTAACTCAACTAACCGGTGCACCCACACATTGACTCTGTACCGGTACCCCCCTGTATATCGTCTCGCTGTTGTTATTTTACTGCTGCTTTTTAATTACTTGTTACTTTTGTTTCTTATCCTTATTTTTATACACTGCATTGTTGGTTAGGGGCTCGGAAGTAAGCATTTCACTGTAAGGTCTACACCGGTTGTATTCAGCGTATGTGACTAATTACATTTGATATTATCTAAAAATGACCATATACACTGATTGTTTAAAGCAAAACTACCAAAACTATTGCTGATGGTGAACCTGAACAATCAAAATAAAATCTATTGTAAGTGCTGTTCAGAAGGTATAGCCAGATAAGACACGTGTCTCCTGTAAGCTTACTTTTATTCCGGTAAAACACAATTTTCAACAGTGCATAGATAACAATAACCTAGCAAATTACATAGGTTGTCACTCAACTAATAAAGCATAATATCGCGCAATTTTAACATTTGAATGCTGTAGGTGCTGTGCAGATGTGTAAGATCAGGAACAGGCCGCCTACATCCTGTCGGTCAGCGCGCGAAGCTGGGCCCAGTGCACAGTTTATCTAGGCTACTGATATATCCTATGGTTGTTCGGCATGCAAAATTACATGTAGATCAATGGATGTCAACGCAGTTACATGCTTGGTTCGACACTGAAGGAGAGGACGCATCAGTTGTCACAAAATATTAAGTATTTTCGGAAGGTAGAAAAAAGTAATATGAAAAAAAAAATGGTTCATCTGCAATTCGTAATGTTTGAATAGATTTTCTGACCGAAGCATGCTACATTTGGATCAGTTTAGGGTTCCCAGATCGATGCAGCCATATGTTAAAAAAAAGAATATATATATATATATATATATATATATATATATATATATATATATATATTAGGAACGATGCATGTCGGTGAATCGTTACATCACTAGTCAACAGTACTACTCCTAGTAGGAGTGGGAACTACAGACGAGATTCTTCAAGTAAGTGTTTCATGTCATTCAATGAGAGATGTCTAGTTTAAATGCATATGTTGAGAACTACTGCATCAAACATCCTTGTTAGATGTAAAATTGCATGACTAAGTCCTCCTCTGCAATTTTTTTTAAACAAATTAATAACAGATCTTGATTTATCTTAAATTAACTCCAAATATTTGGAGGAAGTGTATACTGGCCATGTTGTTGCTACGGCATCTCAAGAGGGACAAAATGTAATATTGCCGCATTTTTCTATTTTGTCCAGCAAAGGACTTTTAAAGGGAGTATGCGAAGCACAGACTTCCACTTCACCTAGCGGAGTTCTGCTAGTAGCAAACCGAACCTAGTACGAGGTCGCTTTTAGGCAATCCCTCAACCAAACCCTCACGCACAACCAGATATTGATTGATTGTAGACAGCTTGTGTCAAGTTAAATAACATCTCCCAGGATGTTCTATCTGCAGCAAACCTAGTGGATAATGCTGGAAATACTGCCCCCCCCCAAAAAAAATGTAATGGCCCTAACTATAGGGAATATGGTGCCCTTTGTGACACACCCGATAATTGTACTCCTGGCTATGCTAATCTTATTTGAATCATATACTGTACATTTTTTCTCCTTGATGATCTGTCAAAAGTCATGTTCACCCCAGCAGTGGAGGCTAATGAGGGAAGGCCAACTCATAATAACTTCTGGATTTATAGAAGTAATAAAACAATTAGGCACGTGGTGTGAAAACACTCCAAGACTTTCAAAGATGCAAATGCTGTCTGAAAAGATTAGATCAGGGGTGTAAAACTAATTCCATGGAGTGCCCAGAGTCTGCTGGTTTTCTTTTAATGTGTGTCCAATGGAGACCTAGATAACCAGGTGAGGGGAGCTCCTAATTAATCAGTGACCAGTAATCATTAATTAGCCAAGTACAAGGGAGCAGCGCACACCTGCATCCCTCCATAGAATACATTTGACACCTGTGGATTCATTAGGTCAGTGGAAATGCATTCCAGAGGGTTATAGAAATGTGTTCTGATTATTGTCTCTAGGCATAGTCTTGTGCAGCGTGGTCTTGAGAGAATTCCCTTTAAAAAAAAAGATTGCCGTTTTGAAACTTCAGAAAAATAGCAGTAACTGCAGTCAACTGATATTTTGGACACAGTAATTGTTGCTATGGCGTAACACTGTACAATTACTGCAATAACAAAATACGTATTTTGGACGCAGTATTTGCAGCCCGTTTTCGTAAGGGAAAGAGCTGACAAAATATTCTACTAGCTACTTACTGACTGTGGCAAGGACATTTTTGCTTGGAGACTCGTATTATAATAGCCTATTGCCCTGTTCCTTTGGCTGTTTGCATCAGTAGACGTTCACACAGCAAATCTAAATTTAGCTTTTCATTTTTTGAAACGTCTACATTATGTATTACTGCAGGAACAAAGCTCAGTCAGTAGGACGAGGCGTCCCAATAATTTTCCATTACGCACCACTGACAGTGAAAACAAAACCGCAACCAGAAGAAAATGGTCAGAGTAACTTGTGTGATTTTCAAAAGCCGTTTGAACTGAACTTGACCTGGCTACAACGCATGCACAATCCTGTACAAACAGTTCGCAGTTAATGGATGCACCTCGTGTGAAAGTACAAATGCAGTGCAATACATGCATTTGATGCATTACCTTGCCAAGGCAACATCTCGTCGAAATGTGCATGGATAGTGCATGCTTTAAAGGTGTTGCAATGTTATGTCTGTGGGGTGTTGCTGACTGTATGACAGCTATATCTACGCTATAACATCTCTGGTACAAGAGGACTGCAAATACAGTAAAAATGAGCAATGATTGTCAGACTGCACCGTCTACCAGGAACTCTGCAAAAGAAAAGATCTAAACAGGAAATGCTGACCCTTTTAACGTATCAAACTTTAAAATGCATTGACTATATCCAACCTGCAGACAATGCAGAGCTGATTGCATATCAATATTTTTGCACAGATCGCATGTAATATTCTTACCTCCCTTTGGCTGAGACATTTCCCCTTTACTTTGCTCGGGGGGAGGGGAAGCACAAAAGACTTTGCCTTCTTTCTCACTCCCTCCCTCCATCGCCCTCGCACGGGAGCTTGCTTCAGCGGCTTGCTTTGCAACAAATATGCAAAATACAAGCAGCGATCTTTATGCACTTGGAGCCTTTTTGCGTTTGAACCGTGTGTGTCCGTGCAAAAAGCAATATTACAATTGCATACCTTGCAAAACGGTCTGGAAACTGGTAATTTTGCAATTGTAATGCAAAGAATTCTCAGCGGCACTTAAATAATAGGCTACGGCTGGCAGCTGAAAGCTACTACCTTCGATCAGACAGTGTGAGCCAGCGACGGAAGAGGAAGCGAGACATCCCACTCGCTGTTTTTTTTTGGTTCAATGAAAGTCGATGAAATAAGACCAGACTCAGCTGAGAGACACCATGTTATGTAGACCGGCACTGACAGTTTTTTTCAATGGTTAAAAGCATGGGTGAACTATTTTTATTTATCCACCATCTTTGGTCTGAGCCATTGGCCTATGGTTTCTGCTATGGGGGATCATTGGGACGTCCCTACCCTAACCCCTAACCATAACCATTGCTTAACCTTAATCCTTACCTTAACCATTTAAATGTCAACTTCAATGGGGGGTAGGGACGTCCCAAGGATTCCAGATAGCAAGACCATTGGCCTGTTTTACTAACGTTCTTACTGTTTGGGCGCAAAGGATTGTGGGAACTGAGGTCAATTATGTAGTTATGCATACTGTATTACAGCATTGTATTACTTTACTGCAGTATCTGAGTACGGCTATGTGTGATAAATGATCAGCATGTTTTCTCTGGCAGGCTATATTAAACTTTATATAGCTATAGTGCTGTGAAAAAGTATTTGCCCCCTTTCTAATTTTCTCTACTTTAGCATATTTTTGATACTGAATTTTACCAGATCCTCAACCAAAACCTAATATTAGATAAAGGGAACCTGGGTGAACAAATAATACAACAGTTACGTACTTATTTCATTTATTTCCTAAACAAAGTTATGCAATACCTAATGCCCCTGTGTGAAACAGTAATTGCCCCCTTACACTCAATAACTGGTTGTGCCACCTTTAGCAACAATGACTCCATCCAAACGCTTCCTATAGTTGTTGATCAGTCTCTCACGTCACTGTGGATTTTGACCCACTCTTCCATGAAGAACTGCTTCATGTTTGAAGGCTATATAGCGTCTTCTCTAATATCCTGTATTTTATTATATGTATATATATATATATATATATATAATGAACAAAAATATAAACGCAACATGCAACAATTTCAAAGATATTACTGAGTTACAGTTCACATGAGGAAATCAGTCAATTGAAATAAATTAATTTGGCCTTAATCTATGGATTTCACATGACTGGGAATACAGATATGCATCTGTCGGTCACAGATACCTTAGAATTTTTTTTGTGCATTCAAATTGCCATTGATAAAATACATGCCTGCCTGCCCATAACATAACCCTACCGCCACCATGGGGCACTCTCTTCACAACGTTGACATCAGAAAGTCGCTCGACCACAACGCGATACACATGGTTTGTGGTTGTGAGGCCGATTGGATGTACTGCCAAACTTTCTAAAACGACGTTGGAGGGGGCTTATGGTAGAGAAATTAACATTAAATTATCTTGTAACAGCTCTGGCGGACATTCCTGCAGTCAGCATGCCAGTTTCACGCTCCCTCAAAACCTGAGACAGCCGTGGCATTGTGTTGTGTGGCAAAACTGCACATTTTAGAGTGGCCTTTTATTGTCCCCAGCACAAGGTGCACCTGTGTAATGATCGTGCTGTTTAATCAGCTTCTTGATATGGCACACCTGTCAGGTGGATGGATTATCTTGGCAAATAACAAATGCTCACTAACAGGGATATAAACAAAACCAGACGATGGCAATTTGAATGCACAAAAATACAACTGAAACATGTGTGGTAGGTGGGTGTGTGCGTGCGTGCGTGGTGATGAGTGTGTGTATCTAATAAGGATGTAACGATTCACCAATATGCATCTGTCACCGATTCAAATGTTTAAGATACGAGTGGATCGGTCCGCCAACCTCAAACAAATCCAAATATAGCATAAAAAAATAAAAAATGTTTTCAAACATTAAGAATCGCCGGTTCACAAAATGATTTTGCTCATTTGACATTCTTTCAGTAAATAAAGGATAATAGTTTTCACCTGGATTCACCTGGTCAGTCTATGTCATGGAAAGAACAGGTGTTTTTAATGTTTTGTACACTGTATGTGTATACTGTATGGTCATCTTTAGGTACACAGGGTAAATTTGATCATTTCATAACGAGGACAGCAATCACTTTTGCAAGGCACACTGGAACAAGTGACATCAATAAGGGATCATAGCATTTACCTGGATTCACCTGGTCAGTCTATGTCATGGAAAAAACGGGAATATATAAATACTTATGGTAACATAGTAGTGGTAATATATACACGTGAACAGGAGTAATAGTGACCAGTAGCAGGATAACATAGATAGATACTAATGGTAATGGCAAACAATAATTTAACAGTGGCCAGGGGATAGAAGCTGTTTAGGAATCTGCTGGTCTGAGCCTTGATGTACCGGTACCGTCTGGACAGGAGCATGGAGAATAGTCTGGCTGGATGGTCTCGATGGAGCAGCTGTAGAAGTTCCTGAGGGCATCTGAGTGGCCATGACAACTCTTTTCAGCCTCCTGAGGGAGAAGATGCACTGCCATGCATTCTTCACGACTGTGCTCGTGTGAGAGGACCATGATAAGTCCTCAGCGATGTGGACACAGAGGAACTTGAAGATCTTGACCATCTCCACTGCAGCCTCATCGATGTGGATGTAGGGTGTGCAATGAGTAATAATAACCTGGCTATAGACAAGGGGTACCAGTACTGAGCCGATGTGCAGTGGTATGAGGTAATTGAGGTAGATAGGAATAAAGTGACAGATAGTAAACAGTAGCAGCAGCGTGTTATGAGTCAAAAAATGTTAGTGCAAAAAGGGGTGTTGTGGAAATTCTAATCAATAATGAGGAGAGACAAGGTCGATCACCAATCAGAATATAACTTTATTCAAAACATACAGTGCCTTGCAAAAGTATTCACCCCCTTGGCGTTTTTCCTATTTTGTTGCATTACAACCTGTAATTTAAATGGATTTTTATTTGGATTTCATGTAATGAACATTCACCAAATAGTCCAAATTGGTGAAGTGAAATGAATAAAATTACTTGTTTCAAAACATTCTAAACAATGAATTAGTTAAATAAAGTCCACCTGTGTGCAATGCAAGTGTCACATGATCTATCAAATGATCTCAGTATATATACAGCTGTTCTGAAAGGCCCCAGAGTCTGCAACACCACTAAGCAAGGGGCACCACTAAGCAAGGGGCACCACCAAGCAAGCGGCCAAGGAGCTCTCCAAACAGGTCAGGGACAAAGTTATGGAGAAGTACAGATCAGGGTTGAGTTTTAAAAAAATATCAGAAACTTTGAACATCCCACGGAGCACCATTAAATTCATTATTAAAAAATTGAAAGAATATGGCACCACAACCAACCTGCCAAGATAGGGTCACCACCAAAACTCATGGACAAGGCAAGGAGGGCATTAATCAGAGAGGCAACAAATTAAATGAAAAATCTATTAATAACATCGATTAATTATTGCAATAATGAAGCTGGTCGAAGAAGCACCCCTAGATGATTTGTAGAGAGCCCAACGTGCGGATTTGAGACATAGCAAAGTACATCCTCCTGAAAGTTCATGACAAACAACAGATATATGGAATGGGTCACAAGGTTAGGATTTGTATGAAAGATGATAATAATTCACATTAGAGAGTATCTGCTGTAAAGACTGTTCTCATTGTGTAGAAACCAGGGTCTGGCCCCCAAAACAAAGTTCCTCTCATCATTATCCATACCTGAGCCATCTCCACCTTGGTACCTCCCGGCACACAAACACCAACTCCTTCTATGGAAGGCGGGCTCTGAGAGAGAACAAGACCATCTTAAATCAGTTGCTAGATTTAAATCTCAGAAGCTCCTCTCAGTTCACACAGACACAATAGAGTTCTAAGAAACCTATTTTGTTAAATAAAACAACCATTTGATGCAATAAGAGTATAATTAACATAATCTTGTAATTTCTCCACAATAGGGGTCAATGCATATAGTCCGGGGTAGCTATTTGGTTAACTATTTAACAAACAATTTAAGAATTCTTATGGCCTGAAACAGGGAAAAGGGAGTACAGGAGGTGGCTAAGCACACACCCCTGAGGCCACAGTGTTGAGGGTCAGTGTGGCGGAGGTGTTGTTGCCGACTCTTACCATCACACACGAAAACACATGCACTCTATACACACGTACACATTGGTTTTGGGTTGTAGATATGTGGTAGTAGAGTAGTGGCCTAAGGGCACACGTTTAATGTGTTGTGAAATCTCTTGTGAAGTGTATTGTAATATTTTTATGTGTTGTCATGCTCTTATCCAGAGCGACTTACATACATTTTCATACTTTTTTCTTCTTGATACTAGTTCCCGGTGGGACAATATACAATTTAAAATTGTATATAACTACCTTAATTTTGCTGGACCCCAGGAAGAGTAGCTACTGCTTTGGCAGCAGATAATGGGGATTCATAATAAATACAAATACCTGGTGTCGACCTGTCAGGAAGTCCAGGATCAAGTCGCAGAGGTGGGTGTTCAGTCCCAGGGCTCCGAGCCTGGTGATGAGTTTAGAGCGCACTATGGTGTTGAACGCTGAGCAGTAGTCGATGAACAGCATCCTCACGTAGGCACTGCTCTTTTCAAGGTGGGAGAGGGCAGAGTGGAGTGCAATTGAGATTGCGGCATCTGTGGATCTGTTGGGGCAGTATGCAAGTTGGAGTGGGTCCAGGGTGTCTGGGATGATAGACTTGATGTGTGCAATGACCAGCATTTCAAAGCACTTCATTATTACAGATGTGAGTGCTTGAGGGTGGTAGTCATTGTGGCAGGATGGCTTAGAATTTTGGGGGATAGGAATGATGGTAGTTAGCTTGAAATGTGGGGATTACAGACTGGGACATTGAGAGGTTGAAAATGTCTGTGAATACGCCTACCAGCTGGTCTGCACATGCCCTGAGGACACGCCCTGGAATACCGTCTTGCCCTGTGGCCTTACAAGTGTTGACCTGTTTAAAAACCTTACTCATGTCAGTCTCGAAGAGAGAGATCACCGAGTCCTATCGATTAGCGGGGGCCCTTACGCAGGGCTCCTCGTTGTTTTTTGTCGAAGTGTGCATAAAAGGCATTGAGTTTGTCTGGTAGAGAGGTATTGTTGGGCAAGTCATGGCTAGGGCTTCATTTGTAGTCCGTAATGCACTGTAGCCCCTGCCACGTGTGTTGAGCGTCGGAGCTGGTGTAATAGGATTCCACATTGTTCCGATATTGTCCTTTTGCCTGTTTGATGGCTCGGCTGTTGTCGTAGCGATACTTGACAATATTAATTTAAAGTGTATTATGATTTAAAACCTGTTGGGGATAGGGGGCAGTATTTGCACGGCCGGATAAAAAACGTACCCGATTTAATCTGGTTACTACTCCTGCCCAGTAACTAGAATATGCATATAATTGTTTGATTTGGATAGAAAACACCCTAAAGTTTCTAAAACTGTTTGAATGGTGTCTGTGAGTATAACAGAACTCATTTGGCAGGCCAAAACCTGAGAAGATTCCAAACAGGAAGCGTTCTCTCTGACCATTTCATGGCCTTCTTGATCATCTCTAACCAAAACAGGGGATCTCTGGCATGACGTAACATTTTCTAACGCTCCCATGGGCTCTCAGAAGGCGCCAGAAAGCTGAATGGTGGCTTTGCAGGCCATGGCTGAAAAACATTAGCGCATTTTGTAAGTGGTCGATCTGAGGACAATGAGACTGGAGGCGCGTGCCCGAGCTGACACCATGTTTACTTTCTCTCTCTTTGAATGAAAACAACCACTCCCGGTCGGAATATTATCGCTTTTTTACGAGAAAAATGGCATAAAAATCGATTTTAAACAGCGGTTGACATGCTTCGAAGTACGGTAATGGAATATTTAGAATTTATTTTGTCACGAAACGCGTCGGGCGCGTCACCCTTATCCTCTCTGGTACATGTGGGACGATTTCGTCCCACCTACGTAACAGCCACTTCAATCCAGTGGCGCGATTTTTGAATCGTTAGAAATGCTATAACTTCAATTTCTCAAACATATGACTATTTCACAGCTATTTAAAGACAAGAATCTCGTTAATCTAACCCCACTGTCCGATTTCAAAAAGGCTTTACAACAAAAGCAAAACATTAGATTATGTCAGCAGAGTACCCAGCCAGAAATAATCACACAGCCATTTTTCAAGCTAGCATATCATGTCACATAAACCCAAACCATATCTAAATGCAGCACTAACCTTTGATGATCTTCATCAGATGACACACCTAGGACATTGTGTTATACAATACATGCATGTCTGTTCAATCAAGTTCATATTTATATCAAAAACCAGCTTTTTACATTAGCATGTGACGTTCAGAACTAGCATTCCCACCGAACACTTCCGGTGATTTTACTAAATTACTCACGATAAACGTTCACAAAAAGCATAACAATTATTTTAAGAATTATAGATACATTACCCCTCTATGCACTCGATATGTCCGATTTTAAAATAGCTTTTCGGATGAAGCACATTTTGCAATAATCTAAGTACATAGCCCGGCATTACAGGGCTAGCTATTTAGATACCCACCCAGTTCAGCCTCCACCAAAATCACATTTCCTATAAGAAAAATGTTCTTACCTTGCTTGTTCTTCATCAGAATACACTGCCAGGACTTCTACTTCAATAACAAATGTTGGTTTGGTCCCAAATAATCCATCGTTATGTTCCAACAGCGACGTTTTGTTCGTGAGTTCTAGAATGCTTCTTCGCGGTGTCGCGCATGGCGCATTGGCGTGTCAAAAATGTCTAAATATTCCATTACCGTACTTCGAAGCATGTCAACCGCTGTTTAAAACCAATTTTTATGCCATTTATGTCGTAGAGAAGTGTTAATATTCCGACCGGGAGTATGCATTGAGCCTAAACAGCCGAATAAAATTTCTCCTCAGAAGCGACTCATGCACGCGCATCATTGAAAGGTCCTCCGAGCATCCACTTACAAAAGGCGATAATATGTTTCAACCTGAGGTTCCCTCGTAAACCTTCAGTTATTTCGCGGGCTCTGAGAGCCTATTGGAGCCCTGGGAATTGTCACGTTACAGCTAAGATCCTTACTTTTCAATAAAAAGAGGTAAGACGCACGACTCCTTGTCAGACAGGGTACTTCCTGCTTGAAGCCTTGTCAGGTTTTTGCCTGCCATAGGAGTTCTGTTATACTCACAGACACCATTCAAACAGTTTTAGAAAATTCAGAGTGTTTTCTATCCAAACCTGAACAATAATATGCATATTCTAGCTTCTGAGTTGGTGTAGGAGGCAGTTAAAAATGGGAACATATCTTTTCCAAAATTCTCAATACTGCCCCCTATACCAAACAGGTTATTTACCCTTCGGATAGTGTCTTGAACGCACGAACAAAACGCCGCTATTTGGATATAACTATGGATTATTTGGAACCAAACCAACATTTGTTATTGAAGTAGAAGTCCTGGGAGTGCATTCTGACGAAGAACAGCAAAGGTAATCAAACTTTTCTAATAGTAAATCAGAGTTTGGTGAGTACCACCACACTTTGTGGGTGTCAAAATAGCTAGCCTGTGATGGCTGGGCTATCTACTCAGAATATTGCAAAATGTGCTTTCACCGAAAAGCTATTTTAAAATCGGACATAGCGAGTGCATAAAGGAGTTCTGTATCTATAATTCTTAAAATAATTGTTATGTTTTTTGTGAACGTTTATCGTGAGTAATTTAGTAAATTCACCGGAAGTGTTCGGTGGGAATGCTAGTCACATGCTAGTCACATGCTAATGTAAAAAGCTGGTTTTTGATATAAATATGAACTTGATTGAACAAAACATGCATGTATTGTATAACATAATGTCCTAGGATTGTCATCTGATGAAGATCATCAAAGGTTAGTGCTGCATTTAGCTGTGGTTTGGGTTTATGTGACATTATATGCTAGCTTGAAAAATGGGTGTCTGATTATTTCTGGCTGGGTACTCTGCTGACATAATTAATGTTTTGCTTTCGTTGTAAAGCCTTTTTGAAATCAGACAGTGTGGTTAGATTAACGAGAGTCTTGTCTTTAAAATGCTGTAAAATAGTCATATGTTTGAGAAATTGAAGTAATAGCATTTCTAAGGTATTTTGAATAACGCGCCACGGGATTCCACTGGCTGTTGAGTAGGTGGGACGCAAACTTGGAAGTTCCCCCTTTGGATGCACACATATGCAGACATAATCAATAAACAAAGACATAAGCTATACTTGTAATACATCACTCTAAAATATTGGAAACACAGAAAATGCCCTGGAAGAACTTTGCTTTATTGGATGGTACCACAAGCAACATATATCTTCAACAGTAATGTCAATGAAGAGGAAACACTCTGTTTCTGAACCTTGGTGAACAGCTTGAGAATAATAAAAGCTCCTCAAACTTTGTATGATTTTTAAACATTTTCTAAGATAACTAATATGAACTATTATTAATAAAAATAAGTGACAATTCATCTAATCTAAAAACGTTTTTGATAACCTTAGTGTTATTTATTATACAAACTGGCTAAATGGATTCAATCCATTTCACTATCAATTTCTAGTACTTTGGTTTGTAGGCCTTGGTATGCTACATGAGAAATAGAACAGGGTGACCATGTCAGATGTGATGAATGGCAAAGCCCCCTTTGAGGTGAATGCCTGGCGTATAATAGCACCAAGATAAATAGTATTTAAAACATAGCTAAAACAAAGTTTGAAAGACATAATGATCTTGAATAAATACTGTTCAAAATGTTTCTAAAAGCTATCAAACAAATATCGTCTACTATCCATGTATCCCATACACTGCAGACATGATGGGGTGGGTTGGTTCTCCCTTGACATTGCGTATTATGCGATATGAGTGTGATGCTTTAAGAGGGCAGTGTTTGGCTTACATGGTGTCCACCATACCACTACATGTACGGAGAGGGAGGAGGGTAATTTCTCCCGAAGTGTGCACTCATGCACTCCTCCACATGCATGAAGGGAAGTGAACAAGTGACCTAAAGGGAAGTGAACAAGTGACCTGAAGGGAAGTGAACAAGTGCACACTTAGAGCAGAAGGACAGAGAATTGGGACGCATAGAAAGAGTGAAGGAGGGTCATTTCTTGGTAGCGATGAGGTTCTGGTAGAGCGGCTTGACCACGATGTGTAGATGGAGGGAACCATCGACCAGGTACTCAGACGTCTTACGGTGCAGATCGGCTTCCACCAGGAAGTCTCCAGTCTCCTCGGTGCTCTGGTGGAAATTATAAACATGTCTCACCACCATCTTTCCCTGCTTCCTCGCCATCACCACCACCGTCTTCTGGAAGCTCACCCCGGCAAAGTCTGCACTCGATGTAGCGGGAGTAATAATGATGCGCAGGCGGCCTCCGTCAACGCGTGTCGGCTGTGTGGAACCCTGTTCGGAGTACATTGGCCTCATGCTGAGGGGCAACCAACGGGGCGAGAACAGGGAGTTCCAGGTCACCCTCTTGTTGGCATCATGGCCGCTGGGGCCCAGCTGCGTCTGGAAGCTGGTGCTGCGGTCGTCCCTCATGGGGTTGTTGATGACCCAAGGACTCCCCCAGGCAGGGGAGAGGTAGTTCCTGGGCATGAAGAGACTGCAGTTCACGTCAAAGTACTTGGCCATGTGGAGGGGGGAGGCGGAGTGGAACTGGTAGGACTGGTAGAGGAGGTCCCGGACCGACTCCTGGTAGCGGGCCAAAACAGGAGACTGGGTCTGCAGGCGGAAGAGCTCCAGAGGCGGCATCATGGCATAACGGACGGCTCTCAGAGCGTTCTCGGCCGTTAGAGCATCCGGTTTGTTCTGGTTGATCCAGGCCTCCAGTGCCGCGAAGAGCTCCATTTCACTCTGCAATTCAAAGTCACATTTTTAAAACATTATTGTTCCCACAGGCCGGGGAAATTCATTTTGCAGCCAGTATTACATTAGACACAATATACAGTGCATTCGGAAAGTATTCAGACCCTTTGCTATGAGACTCAAATATGAGCTCAGTTGCATCCTGTTTCCATTGATCATCCTTGATATGTTTCTACAAATAGATTGGAGTCCACCTGTGATAAATTCAATTGATTGGACACGATTTGGAAAGGCACAGACCTCTCTATATAAGGTCCAACAGTTGACAGTGCATGTCAGAGCAAATATCAAGCCATAAGGTCGAAGGGATTGTCTGTAGAGCTCAGAGACAGGATTGTGTCGAGGAACAGATCTGAGGAAGGGTACCAAAAAATGTCTGCAGCATTGAAGGTCCCCAAGATCACAGTGGCCTCCATCATTCTTAAATGGAAGAAGTTTGGAACCACCAAGACTCCTCCTAGAGGTGGCCGCCCGGCCAAACTGAGCAATCAGGGGAGAAGGGCCTTGGTCAGGGAGGTGACCAAGAACCCGATGGTCACTCTGACAGAGCTCCAGAGTTCCTCTGTGGAGATGGGAGAATCATCCAGAAGGACAACCATCTCTCCAGCACTCCACCAATCAGGCCTTTATGGTAGAGTGGCCAGACGGAAACCACTCCTCAGTAAAAGGCACATGACAGCCCGCTTGGACCTAAAGACTCTCAGACCATGAGAAACAAAATTTTCTGGTCTGATGAAACCAAGATTGAACTCTTTGGCCTGAATGCCAAGCGTCACATCTGGAGGAAACCTTCCACCATCCCTACGGTGAAGCATGGTGGTGGCAGCATCATGCTGTGGGGATGTTTTTCAGCAGCAGGAACTGGGAGTCTAGTCAGGATTAAGAGAAAGATGAACGAAGCAAAGAACAGAGAGATCCTTGGTGAAAACCTGCTCCAGAGTGCTCAGGACCTAATACTGGGGCGAAGGTTCACCTTCCAACAGGATAACAACCCTAAGCACACAGCCAAGACAACGCAGGAGTTTCTTCGGGACAAGTCTCTGAATATCCTTGAGTGTCCCAGCCAGAGCCCGGACTTGAACCCAATCGAACATCTCTGGAGAGACTTGAAAATAGCTGCACTCCCCATCCAACCTGACAGTGCTTCAGAGGATCTGCAGAGAAGAATGGGAGAAACTGCCCAAATACAGGTGTGCCAAGCTTGTAGCATCATACTCAAGAAGACTTGAGGCTGTAGTCACTGCCAAAGGTGCTTCAACAAAGTACTGAATACTTAATTAAATGTGATATTTCAGGTTTTTTATTTATAAATTTGCCAACATTTCTAAAAACCATTTTTTTCTTGTCATTATTGGGCATTGTGTGTAGATTGATGAGGAAAACAACAATTTAATACATTTTAGAATAAGGCTGTAACGTAACAAAATGTGGAAAAAGTCAAGGCGTCTGAATACATTCCGAATGTACTGTAGACCATTCTCAAGACCAATTATTTTTAGTCTACATCAACTCATTGCCTAAAGCTTGCATATATATTTCCATTATTTTTATGGAGTCAGATAAACATTTTAATAGGTTAATTGCTTCATCTTATTACGAGTCACGTGAGATATTTATAATATAAACTTTATATGCACATGTAAAACATTACTGCCCGCTACTTAAGCTAATTTAGCATTGCACTTATGTTGTCATCTGATGAAAATGAAGCTATTTTCTGCCAAATGTGTTGCACTAATGTATTTTGTGTGAAGGAAAACTATAGTTGCACTCCCCTGATCACTCTATTGAAGAAAAATAACACTGTTGACTTTCAATGGTTAAAACGCAGATATTTTTTGTTGGCTTGCGTTTTGAAAATGCGACCCCGTTTTGCTATTACGGCCCCTGCGCATAACAGCGCAAGCAGTAAAGCTTCATATGACAGTAATTTTTGCTTTGTATCATCTACCGGTGAAAGGCCAAAATGTCATGAATATGCCGACTTTCATAAATTATTTCTCAATTATGCGTTAAGAAAGGACTATTCAATGGATTACATTTCGTGAAAATCGCCCAAATTATGGTATTTTCTGTTGTCTGAGTTTTGTGAGGAATGACTCTCAAACAGATCTGGGATCAGGCTACCCAGGAGTAGGCGTACCTGCAGGATGAGGTCTGAGCGCTGCAGCAGGGTCATGAGCAGGTCGTTGCTGACATGCGTCCACTCCCCACTCTGCAGCACAGAGGACAGGTTCCAGGACAGGTACTGCAGACAGCTGTCCCGCAGGGCCACGTCTCCAGTCTGCAGGGCGTACTGGTACCTGCAGTGTTATTAACAAAAAGTCCAGACCATGTTTCCATGATACCAACTGATGCACTTATGTAATAGTACCTGCAATGGTGTCAACAACTAGTCCAGTCCATGCTTTCATGTTACCAACTGATGCACTTATGTACTTGTACCTGGAATAGTGATAACAATTATTTAAGTCAAGTATATGTTTTACAAGTTGAACTAGTTGTTAATGAATGCAATCTTTATTGTAAAGACTAATGTATGGATGTCATAATGAAAATACAAGTCTCCCTTGTGAAAGATGTCTTCTGACCTCAATGTGACTTCCTGGTTAAATAAACATTAAATAAATAAACGGTACAGTACCATTCCACCACGTGTCCAGAAGGGGAGTTGCTGGCCAGGTTCTGGGTCATGTACTGGGTGACCCCCTGCTGAAGGCCCTGGACGCGGTACTTAGTGGCCAGCTTGTGTAGAGAGGTGGCCTGCTCCAGACACAGGGAGATCTCTCCACAATACAGGTACCTGGATAGAGAGAGTGGGAAGGGGGAGATTAATAGATATTCAACAACTCTTAGTAGGACAATGGAACAACAAATATACTGTATACTGAACAAAAATGTAAACACAATATGTAAAGTGTTGGTCTCATGTTTTATGAGCTGAAATAAAAGATCCAGGAAATGTTCCATATGCACAAAAAGCTTATTTCTCTCAAATGCTCTGCACCCATTTGTTTACATCCCTGTTAGTGAGCATTTCTCATTTGCCAAGATAATCCATCCACCTGACAGGTGTGGCATATCAAGAAGCTGATTAAACAGCATTATCATTATTATCATTATTTCAGGTCGCAATTGTAAATGAGAACTTGTTCTCAACTTGCCTACCTGGTTAAATAAAGGTGAAATAAAATAAAATAAATAAAATAAATTACACAGGTGCAACTTATTCTGGGGACAATAACAGGCTACTCTAAAATGTGCCGTTTTGTCACACAACACAATGTCACAGATGTCTCAAGTTTTGAGGGAGTGTGCAATTGGCATGTTGATTGTAGCAATGTCCACCAGAGCTGTTGCCAAATAATATAATGTTAATTTCTCTACCATAAGCCGTCTGCAACGTCGTTTTAGAGAATTTGGCAGTATGTCCAACCGGCCTCAGAACAGCAGATCACGTTTAACCACGCCAGCCCAGGACCTCCACATCCGGAGACCAGCCACCCGGACAGCTGATGAAACTGAGGAGTATTTCTCTCTCTAATAAAGCCCTTTTGTGGGGAAAAACGAATTCTGAGTGAGTGGGCCTATACCCTCCCAGGCCCATCCATGGCTGCGACCCTGCCCAGTCATTTGAAATGTACAGATTAGAGCCTAATGAATGTATTTCAATTGACTGATGCCTTTATATATGAAGTGTAACTCAGTAAATCTGTTGAAATTGTTACATGTTGCGTTTTTTAATATTTTTATTTAACCAGGAAGGGCTCATTGAGATTTAAAATCTCTTTTTCAAGAGCATCCTGGCCAAGATAGGCAGCACCAAGTCATTACAAAAATTACAGACAAACAACATGAAAAACTACACGTAATCTAGTAAAAACCATAGAATTCACAAGAATATAACAAAATCAAAAACAGCAAATTAAAAACATTGACAGGTTAGGGAATCAGTCTCAAAATCATTCATCAGTGATTTAAAAATACCAATCGGGACAAGTTCTTCCAGTTGACATTTTTGTTCAGTATATTATGCTAAAACTAAGGAGAGGAAAACAGCGATAGGGATACACAGGAAGATCCTTCCATAATAATAGAGAAGTATAGAGAGAAAGAAGAGCAGGGGGTCAGATGAAGGCAAAGAGGTCAGTCTCTCAGAAACTAGGTAACTTGGTTAGTGATAAATACTGTTTACGTTTGAACTTGATGCAGTCTATATCTGAACTGAACTGAACTAACAACTGAAACAGTACCTCTAACATACACACAGGTAACATACACAGTCTTTGATCATCTAGTTTTACTGAACAACCTGAACTCAGGGGTAGACGTAACATTGTACATATAATCCCTCCATTTAGTATAATATATTTAATTTTGTATGGTATGTATTAATTTGTGGATGTCAATCATTCATTTCGTATGATATGTTTCAAATTATAATTCGTATGATATGTGGAGAATTGCAATTCGTACAATATGTTACAAATTACAATTTGTTGTGGCTAACATTAGCTAGGTGGCTAACTTTAGCTAGGCTAGGGATTAAGGTTAGGGTTAGCAGTTGGGTTACAAGGGAAGGGATAGCTAAAATGTTAAGTAGTGCAAAGTAGCTAAAAAGTTGTAAGTAGTTGCTAATTAGCTAAAATGCTAAAGTTGTCCATGACGAAATAAAAAAATGCAACCTGTGGGTTGCTAGACGTTCACGTTATAAGTCCAACCCGACCAACCACCCTTTTTTCGTTTTTGCCTTAAGTAACCGTCTGTCTTATGCAGTGGTGTGAAGCACTTAAGTAAAAATACTTTAAAGTACTACTTATGTAGTTTTTTGGGGTATTGTACTTTACTATTCCTAAAGAAAATAATGCACTTTTTACTACACACATTTTACCTGACACACAAAGTACTCGTTACATTTTGAATCATTAGTAGGACAGGAAAATGGTCCAATTCACGCACTTATCAAGACAACACATGGTCATCCCTTCTGCCTCTGATCTTGCAGACTCACTGAACACAAATGCATCTTTTGTAAATGATGTCTGAGTTTTGGAGTGTACCCCTGGCTATCCAGAGTGGGGAATAAGAGGCAAGAGAATAATTTTCCTTACATTTTCTTTGTTACAGTCCCCCGCTACAATGAATGTGGCCTCGGGATATTCTGTTTCCAATTATTTCAAAAGACTGTGTAATTCTTGGAGTGCCAGCGTGGTGTCGGGATGGGCTAGGCACCTGCTTGTGGCGGGGGGGGGGGGTGTACACAGCCGTGATACAAATAGCTGTGAATTCTCTCAGGGGTAATGGGATCAGAATTTTGTTGTGAGGTATTCAGGAACAATTTTTTATTGTTATAAATTATTATTTGTTTTATTTGTTATTATTATTATATATATTTTTTGTACTTCTACCCCCTTTTTCGTGATATCCAATCGGTAGTTACGGTCTTGTCCCATCGCTACAACTCCCCTATGGGACTCAGGAGAGGTGAAGGTCGAGAGCCATGAGACTTCCGAAACACAACCCTGCCTTGACACACTGCTCGCTTAACCCGGAAGCCAGCCGCACCAATTGTGCGCTGCCTCATGGGTCTCCCGGTCACGGCCAGCTGTGACACAGCCTGGGATCAAACCCGGGTCTGTAGTGACCCCTCAAGCACTGCGATGCAATGCCTTAGACCGCTGCGACACTCGGAAGGCTGGGAACAGAAACTCTTAAAGACATCCTCCAGTGATTTTTTAAA
Organism: Salmo trutta; assembly: GCF_901001165.1. NCBI lineage: Eukaryota > Metazoa > Chordata > Actinopteri > Salmoniformes > Salmonidae > Salmo > Salmo trutta. The sequence continues at coordinate 53,702,347 of NC_042974.1, read as the reverse complement.
ACTGTTTCTTTTGAAAAGCGTTTTGAGCAAAAAAGTGTTTTTTAGACACAACTGCAAACTTCAAGGAGTAGGGCATTCAAGGAGTTGATCTGATTGGAAGTGGTGATGTCATTGGCCTCACACTTGCTTGAGTAACAATAGAGGAGCATAGAACAAAAGAGGAAAGGCTCACCCCCCCACTTGTGCTATGTCATGACTTACCTGGACCACCTATTGAGATGTGCCTTTTTGTTAAGTAAATCAGTTGTTACATGTGGTGAAAAGGAGACTGGAGTGACACTTTAAAGGGACATTTCACCACTGCTCTATTACACTATATATGTCCATTAATATGTTATTAATATATAATATGTGTCATAAAAATGTAACATTTCCTCACTACACGCACATGCGAGCGTCTCTGCATCCCACCAGTAGAAACAGGCCAGCTACATTTTCCAGTTGTAAGCAAACCACAATATCCAGAATTCATAGCGATTTCAGGATGTAGAAGGTGTATGTGAGAAATATCTAAATGTCTGTGTTTGAAGCCAGCACTTTCAGCCGGAGGATTTTAAAAACGAACTGAAGTCTCAACTCATGGTCACGTCATAGCTAGCGAACTACATTTGTTTATTTATCTAAACTAAAATCTAGCTAGCTAGCTTTCATAATACGCTGGCTAGACATTCCGAAGCATATCAATGTAATTAGCAAGCTGCTATGGCGATGTGATTTGTAACTTTGCAAGCAAACATTAGCTTCGTTAGGTTACGTTAGCTAAGCGCTAGCTTGTTAAATAACTACTGTAGAGGGTAATGTGAGTATTTATGTTATATTTAGAGCCCGATCCCATCAATATCTGCAGCGGCCTCAACATCAAGCTCAGCACCAGGAACTAGTGTGTCACCTTATAAAATCTTACTAAAATCTACTAAATCTTTCCATGACTCCATGATGAGCAAATAAATATACTGGAGCTGGACATAAACATGGTCCGTGTGTTGTTGTCATAGTTGCTGTGTTTACAAGTAGGCTACAACTTCTACTGTAGTTTTCTCTGTATTATGGAGGCTTAGTTGATTGTTCAGGCGAAGTCTAAGTTTGAGAAAATGAAGTATTTGTAAGGAGGGGATGGTGTGGGCGACTGAATGGTGTCTGTTGGGTGGTGGGTATTGTGTGTGAAGGTTAATATGCATGATCTATTGACATGAAGAAGAAGAAAATCACCAATACACTAAACTGTCTACCAGACAAGTATTTCTCAACCTTGTCACACCCTTGCAGTCAGTTTGTTGGCATGGGGGAGAGGGGTTGTTAGTATACTCTTCTAGCCTATTCACTATATTGTTGGCAGTGCTTGTCTACTCAACAGCACAACTGTATGTGCTCATATACAATAATACACAACTAGACTGTCTACAAGTCAAGCCCCCGTCAAACTTTTCACATCTTTGCTAACAGCCCATCTCAATGCCCCATCATTGACTCGGAGTGTAACAAAACACATACCAGTCTACTGTCCCTTTTTTGTTTACAGACTAACATGGTTTATTGTATCCTCATGATCAGTCTTCATGACTTTCCAGGAGACTTGCAGTAGAAATAAATATTTTGCAAGCGGTTGAAGCAGATGGTGGTGAAGAAAGTGTACAACAGGTTTGTCCACCTGGCTGTGGAGTGCAGAGAGGACCAGACGGTTGTCTACAAGGAGCCAGTCACAGCCCCCGAAACTCAACATCCCTGCCAACATCGCCACACTGTCAAAGCCGGCTAAACCAGCTGCAATTACCCAACACAAGAAGAGGTTCACCAGTTGAAGAACATTCTGGAACCTGCCTGGAACATTCAACCAACATAACATCCATATTCAGTTAGACTGACGTTATAGTATAATATACACTGAACAAAATATATATGCAACATGCAACAATTTCTAAGATTTCAGTCAATTGAAATACGAATCAGAATTCAGAATCTATGGATTTCACATGACTGGGAATACAGATATGCATTTGTTGGTCACAGATACTGTAAAAAGAGGCAGGGGTGTGGATCAGAAAACCAGTCAGTATCTGGTGTGATCACCATTTGCCTCATGCAGCGCAACACATCTCCTTTGCATAGAGTTGATCAGGCTGTTGATTGTGGCCTGTGGCATGTCCCAGTCCTCTTCAATGTCGGTGCGAAGTTGTTGGATATTGGCAGACACTGGAACACACTGTCGATCCACAGCATCCTAAACATGATCAATGAGTGACATGTCTGTTGAGTATGCAGGCCATGGAAGAACTGGGACATTTTCAGCTTCAAGGAATTGTGTACAGATCCTTGGGACATGGGGCCATGCATTATCATGCTGAAACATGAGGTGATGGCGGTGGATGAATGGCACGACAATGGGCCTCAGGTTCTCCTCACGGTATCTCTGTGCATTCAAATTGCAATCGATAAAATGCATTTGTGTTAATTGTCCATAGCTTATGCCTGCCAATACCATAACCCCTCTGCCTCCATTGGGCACTGTTTACAACGTTGACATCAGCAAACCTCTTGCCCCCATGATGCCGTACACGCTGTCTGCCATCTGCCTGGTACAGTTCAAACCGGGATTCATCCGTGATGAGCACATTTCTCCAGCGTGCCAGTGGCAATCGAAGGTGAGCATTTGCCCACTGAAGTCGGTTATGACACAACACTGCAGTCAGGTCAAGACCCTTGTGAGGATGATGAGCACACAGTTGAGCTTCCCTGAGACGGTCTCTGACAGTTTGTGCAGAAATTCATCATTGTGCAAACCCACAGTTTCATCAGCTGTCTGGGTGGCTGTTCTCAGATGATCCCTTAGGTGAAGAAGTTGGATGTGGAGGTCCTGGGCTGGTGTGGTTGGAGGCAGCTTATGGTAGAGAAATTAACATTAAATTCTCTAGCAACAGCTGTGGTGGAAAATGCGTAGTATGCTCACAACTGCGTTGTGGGATAGATATTGCTAGCTGTTGTACATACAATATGTACAGTGCATTTGGAAAGTATTCAAATCCCGTGACTTTTATCCCCATTTTGTTAGGTTAGTCTTATTCTAAAATGTATTAAATCATTTCCCCCCCTCTCATCAATCTACACACAATACCCCATTATGACAAAGCAAAAACCGTTTTTTAGAAATTTGGGAAAATATTTTAAAAATAAAAAACAGAAATATTACATTTACATAAGTATTCAGACCCTTTACTCAGTACTTTGTTGAAGCACCTTTCGCAGCGATTATAGCCTCAAGTCTCCTTGGTTATAATGCTACAAGCTTGGCATACCTGTATTTGGGGAGTTTCTCCATTCTTCTTTGCAGATCCTCTCAAGCTCTGTCAGGATGGATGGGGAGCGTTGCTGCACAGCTATTTTCAGGTCTCTCTAGAGATGTTCGGTCGAGTTCACTCAAAGACATTCAGAGACTTGTTCCAAAGCCACTCCTGCGTTGTCTTAGCTGTGTGTTTAGGGTCATTGTCCTGTTGGAAGACGAACCATTCCCCCCTTCTAAGGTCCTGTGCACTCTGGAGCAGGTTTTCACCAATGATCTTTCTGTACTTTGCTTCGTTCATCTTTCCCTCGATCCTGACTAGTCTCCCAGTCCCTGCCTCTGAAAAACATCCCCACAGCATGATGCTGTCACCACCATGCTTCGTCATAGGGATGGTCCAGGTTTCCTCCAGACATGACGGTTGGCATTCAGGCCAAAGGGTTCAATTTTAGTTTCATCAGACCAGAGAATCTTGTTTCTCATGGTCTGAGAGTACTTTGGGTGGCTTTTGGCAAACTCCAATTGGGCTGTCATGTGCCTTTTACTAAAGAGTGGCTTCCGTCTGGCCACTCCACCATAAAGGCCTGATTGATTGATTGCTGCAGAGAAGGTTGTCCTTCTGGAAGGTTCTCCCATCCCCACAGAGGAACTCTGGAGCTCTTTCAGAGTGACCATTGGGTTCTTGGTCACCTCCCTGACCAAGGCTCTTCTCCCCCGATTTCTAAGTTTGGCCAGGCAGCCAGATCTAGTAAGAGTCTTGGTGGTCCCAAACGTCTTCCATTTAAGAATTATGGAGGCCACTATGTTCTTGGGGACCTTCAATGCTGCAGAAATGTTTTAAGGTGGACTCAAATCAAGTTGTAGAAACTTTTCAAGGATGATCAATGGAAACAGGAAGCACCTGAGCTCAATTTTGAGTCTCATAGCAAAGGGTCTGAATACTTATGTTAACAAGGTATTTTAGTTTTTATTACTTATAAATTTGCAAACATTTCTAGAAACCTGTTTTCGATTTGTCATTATGGCGTAGAGTGTGTAGATTGATGAGTAAAATGTCTAATTTAATTCATTTTAGAATAAGGCTAATACATATTTTTTGCTTAAAAATTGCACAGTTGGTTAGGGCTTGTAATTAAGCATTTCACTGTAACGTCTACACCTGTTGTATTCGGCACACGTGACCAATAAACTTTGATTTGATTTGAAATAAATAGGGCTGTATGTTCCTATTTAAAAGAACATTTAACATTTCGGCGTCCAGCTCTTCTTGGAAGGAGGAATCATCAGATTCATAATAATTATTTAAGAATCTTTGAGGATAGTCAGTGTACAGTAACATCGCACCTGTAAAATAGTACCGCCCCAATTTTGAAAAGACTGCCTTCGAGGGTGGGGAACAAGGAAGTTTGGCTCCTGTCAGGCTGTAGTCTTTCCAAAGACGGGGAAAATGACTCAACCAAGATATCCTGCAATGGCCTGGCAGCAGTGGCGACCCGTCATTCAAGGAAGGTTTTGAGCCCCACCTGTTTAGCTAAAAAAAATATACATTACCTGTCAAAAGTTTGGAAACACCTACTCATGAATGGGGTTTTCTTTATTTTTAAAATGTTGCACATTGTTGAATAATAATGTAGACATCACAACTATGAAATAACACATACGGAATCATGTAGTGACCAAAAAAGGGTAAAACAAAACAAAATATATTTTATACAGTTGAAGTCGGAAGTTTACATACACTTAGGTTGGAGTCATTAAAACTTGTTTTTCAACCACTCCACAAATGTCTTGTTAGCAAACTATAGTTTTGGCAAGTCGGTTAGGACATCTACTTTGTGCATGACACAAGTAATTTTTCCAACAATTGTTTACAGAAAGATTATTTTACTTATAGTTTACTGTATCACAATTCCAGTGGGTCAGAAGTTTGCATACACTAAGTTGACTGTGTCTTTAAACAGCTTGGAAAAATCCAGAAAATGATGTCATGGCTTTAGAAGCTTCTGATAGGCTTATTGACATCATTTGAGTCAATTGGAGGTGTACCTGTGGATGTATTTCAAGGCCTACCTTCAAACTCAGTGCCTCTTTGCTTGACATCATGGGAAAATCAAAAGAAATCAGCCAAGACCTCAGAAAAACAATTGTAGACCTCCACAAGTCTGGTTCATCCTTGGGAGCAATTTCCAAATGCCTGAAGGTACCACGTTCATCTGTACAAACAATAGTAGCAAGTATAAACACCATGGAACCACGCAGCCATCATACCACTCAGGAAGGAGACGCGTTCTGTCTCCTAGAGATGAACATACTTTGGTGCGAAAAGTGCAAATCAATCCCAGAACAACAGCAAAGAACCTTGTGAAGATGCTGGAGGAAACAGGTACAAAAGTATCTATATCCACAGTAAAACGAGTCCTATATTGACATAACCTGAAAGGCCACTCAGCAAGGAAGAAGCCACTGCTCCAAACCGCCGAAAAAAAAGTCAGACTACGGTTTGCAACTGCACATGGGGACAAAGATCATACTTTTTGGAGAAATGTCCTCTAGTCTCATGAAACAAAAATAGAACTGTTTGGCCATAATGACCATCGTTATGTTTAGAGGAAAAATGGGAGGCCTGCAAGCCGAAGAACACCATCCAAACCATGAAGCACGGGGCAGGCAGAATCATGGTGTGGGGATGCTTTGCTGCAGGAGGGACTGGTGCACTTCACAAAATAGATGGCATCATTAGGAGGGAAACTAAGGACAATTATGTGGATATATTGAAGCAACATCTCAAGACATCAGTCAGGAAGTTAAAGCTTGGTCGCAAATGGGTCTTCCAAATTGCCAATGACCCCAAGCATACTCCCAAAGGTGGCAAAATTGCTTAAGGACAATAAAGTCAAGGTATTGGAGTGGCCATCATAAAGCCCTGACCTCAATCCTACAGGAAATGTGTGGGCAGAACTGAAAAAAGTGTGTGCGAGCAAGGAGGCCTGCAAACCTGACTCAGTTACACCAGCTCTGTCAGGAGGAATGGGCCAAATTTCACCCAACTTATTGTGGGAGCTTGTGGAAGGCTACCCGAAACGTTTGACACAAGTTAAACAAATTAATGGCAATGCTACCAAATACTAATTGAGAGTATTTAAACTTCTGACCCACTGGGAATGTGATGAAAGAAATATAAGCTGAAATAAACAATTGTCTCTGCTATTATTCTGACATTTCACAATCTTAAAATAAAGTGGTGATCGTAACTGACCTAAAACAGGGAATTATTACTAGGATTAAATGTCAGGAATTGTGAAAAACTGAGTTTAAATGTATTTGGCTAAGGTGTATGTAATCTTCTGACTTCAACTGTATATGACATTCTTCTAAGTAGCTACCCTTTGCCTTGATGACAGGTTTGCACACTATTGGCATTCTCTCAACCAGCTTTTATTTTATTTAACCTTTATTAGTCAGTTAAGAACGAATTCTTATTTACAATGACAGCCTACCCCGGCCAAACCCTAACTCGTACGATAATGGGCCAATTGTGCTGCACCCTATGGGACTCCCAATCACAGACGGTTGTGATACAGCCTGGAATCGAACCAGGGTCTGTAGTGACGCCTCTAGCACTGATATGCATTGCCATAGTCTGCCGTGCCATTCAGTTGCCACTTCTTGAAGTAGTCACATGGAAAGAATTTCAATTAACAGGTGTGTTTTTTTTTAAAGTTAATTTGTGGAATTTCTTTCCTTTTAATGCGCTTCAGCCAATCAGTTGTGTTTTGACAAGGTAGGGGTGGTATACAGAAGATAGCCCTATTTTGTAAAAGACCAAGTCCATATTATGGCAAGAACAGCTCAAATAAGCAAACCGAAACAACAGTCCATCATTACTTTAAGACATGAAGATCAGTCAATCCGGATGATTTGAAGAACTTTGAATGTTTCTTCAAGTGGAGTCGCAAAAACCATCAAGCGCTATGATGAAACTGGCTCTCATGAGGACTGCCACAGGAAAGGAAGACCCAATATAACCTCTGCTGCATAGGATAAGCTCATAAGAGTTACCAGCCTCAGAAATGGCAGCCTAAATAAATGCTTCAGAGTTCAAGTAACAAACATATCTCAATATCAACTGTTCAGAGATTGCGTGAATCAGGCCTTCATGGACTAATTCCTGCAAAGAAACCACTACTAAAGAACACCAATAAAAAGAAGAGGCTTGCTTGGGCCAAGAAACACGAGCAATGGACATTAGACCAGTGGAAATCTGTCCTTTGGTCTGATTAGTCCAAATTTGAGCTTTTTGGTTTCAACCGCTGTGTCTTTGTGAGACGCAGAGTAGGTGAACGGATTATCTCCGCATGTGTGGTTCCCACCGTGAAGCATGGAGGAGGAGGTGTGAGGATGTGGGGGTGCTTTGCTAGTGACACTGTGTCAGTGATTATTTTAGAATTCAAGGCATACTAAACCAGAATGGCTACCACAGCATTCTGCAGCGATACGCCATCCCATCTGGTTTGCACTCAGTGGGAGTATCATTTGTTTTTCAACAGGACAATGACACAACACATCTCCAGGCTGTGTAAGGGATATTTGACCAAGAAGGAGAGTGATGGAGTGCTGCATCAGATGACCTGGCCTTCACAATCACCCGACCTCAACGCAATTGAGATGGTTTGGGATGAGTTGGACCGCAGAGTGAAGGAAAAGCATCCAACAAGCGCTCAGAATACGTGGGAACTCCTTCAAGACTGTTGGAAAAGCATTCCAGGTGAAGTTGGTTGAGAGAATGCCAAGTGTGTGCAAAGCTGTCATCAAGGCAAAGGGTGTTTACTTTGAAGAATCCCAAATATAAAATATATTTTGATTCATTTAACACTTTTTTTGCTTGCTACATGATTCCATATGTGTTATTTCATAGTTGTGATGTCTTCACTATTATTCTACAATGTAGAAAAAAGTAAAAATAGACAAAAACGCTTGAATGACTATATGTGTCCAAACTTTTGATTGGTACTGTTTATTATTTAAATATATAGTTTTGCTTGTTTTGCATGTTATTTTGGCATTAATACGTGTCACATATCAGTTTGAGAATGTAAAAATATAAATAATCATTGAGTTAGTAATGCCATGTACAAATTTTGTCTCTTTTTTGCATTCTTGAGTATGGCAGCTCCAAAATGCAGGTGTTTCAGCCTAGCCCAGTGCTTTGTCTGGTGGTGGGGCAGCCAGCGGAAAATACGGAGCGTAGGGGTTGGTAATGTTAGAGTTACAATAGAAGTGCCCATCCAAGAAAGCTCAAGGTCATTGGCGACAAAGAAAATTACATCAAATCACATTATATCTACCATAGCTTTGATTGGACTGATCATGTCAACATCATACTTTAAAAATCTTGTGAAGTCGACAATCTACTGGCAAATACTTTTCAATCCTTGTCATATGAAGATAAATAATAAAGAGAAATTATAGATTAAATGTATCGGTGTTCATCGGCCATTGGACATTAACATTACACAACAAGTTGGAAATCGCAAATTCAACAATGAGTGGTTTGGCAGGAATCAGTGGCTAACTGCAAGCATAGCAATCACTAGCCTGCTATTCAGGGGAGTGGGTGTCTGGTCCAAGTTCGGGTTTAAGGGTCTCTTTTCCAAGCTTAAAAGGATAAACATTCAACATCGGCCATGCGGTCAATCCAGCATGACTTCTGCCACGCTCAAAACAACTGGAAACTCAGAACTGGTAAATCAAGACAACTTGGAACTCTTGCATCACACTTGCACAGACCCACATGTTCCCACCGTATCCACACCCAATGTTGACAAGGCAGTCAGTTCCGTGAGAGAGAGATCGAGTAAGTGAATTAACAAAGTTTTTGGTGGCAATCAGCTTTGAAATCGGCATATTTTGTGTTTACGGTTTTCATACTATCACAAACCAGTGGAGGCTGCTGAAGGGAGCACGGCTCATAACAATGGCTGGTATTGAGTCAATGGAGTGGTATCAACCACATGGAAACCATGTGTTTGATGTGTTTGGTACCATTGCATTAACTCCATTCCATCCATTATTATGAGCCATCCTCCCTTCAGCAGCCTCCACTGGTTTGTGATAGTATGAAAACCGTAAACAGTAAATAAAATAAGTCCCAAATGGAACGGAAACAGATTGTCATCTGTTGCCCCATGAAATCAGCCAAAACAAGCTCAATTTTTACATTTGACATTTTAGTCATTTAGCAGACGCTCTTATCCAGAGCGACTTAACGCAATCCATGCACACACTCTTATTGAATATGCATTCACCTGTATTGTGGATAGTTCTAGGCTACATCTTGTTTTACCAAATTTGATCAACAGAGATTTACCATTCAAATAAATAGATTGTTTTTACCAAAGTCATATGTATTGTTTGATTGTATAATTGATGAATTAATGCATACATGTCTCTCTGAAAAATGTTCATGATATTGAACTAAAAAGATGCCCAATGATTAAACAGGGCGCTAGCTGAGTTTATCTGTCTGGATCAAGTGTCAATCTGTTACTTTGGCTAATATGCATTCTGTTTTTGCTGTGGTATCGTTTTGGGTATCGTTTTGGTAATGAGTATCGTGATGGTATCGAGTATTGAGATACTAAACCAAGTATCGGGATTCGAAGCCAAAAATTCTGGTATCGTGACAACACTACTATGATCAATGATTGATGTGCTGACTCCTCCATAGACCATTAGGTTTTACTACTCATTGATATACTGTATTCTCACACCAACCAACCATGCTGAATTAGTCAAGAGGCTGCAGTTACTTAGTACACCCACAAGATGTCACACAAGCTATATGAAAATACAGAACTGTTGTATACTGTCATAAATACTGTATATAAAGCATTTGTGACATATACAGTAAAACTCCCTCTCCTCCAATTTTTTTTCAATTAACCCTAAACCTTGGTGTGTAAAGCTTGTCAGGAGGGGAATTCCTCATTATATAATTTCCTCTGAATTATTACCTACTTCCTCTAGCGGGGAGGGCAGCGGTCCACATGGTTAACCAGGCTACTTCCTCTAGTCTCCCTCCTCAACTGAAGAACCTGATGGCAACACACTGTGTGTGTGTGTGTGTGTGTGTGTGTGTGTGTGTGTGGGTGTGTGTGTGTGTGTGTGTGTGTATATGTGTGTGTGTGTGTGTGCGTGCATGCAAGTGTGTGTGTTTGTGTCTCCCTTTTCACCCAAACTTAGAAGGCTTTATTAATGCTTTATTATTAATTGTGCTTTATTAATCAAATTAATCATTGTGGGGCTTGCAAAGCAAAAGCCCCAGCTTCAATCTTCAACATACTTCTTATTCTTCTTACACTGTTTAAGCAAAAAACACCATTCAAATGTTAAGACATGCAGAATGGTCACGCTTGAGTTGTTTTTTTTAAATATTACACTTTTTGTCTTTCTTTTTGTCCTCCATTTCCTTGTATGGGATTTCCTCAAGATTCTAAAAAGCCCCATTGTGCCATCATCACTTCCATCTTCCATTCACTGTAAATGCAATAATGCAACTTTTGACACAAATCAGATACTTTGACCATGTTGCAACAGCTTAGGGAAGAAGTTAAAGCGTTTACATCTTGTCCTACTTCTCTGTTACTCAAATATGGGGTTTGAACCCCAAAAAGGATTCTGATAAAAAGTTACAGCTGATTTAGTAACCACATCAACAAAATGTTCTGTAACTTTTTTGCAGACAGCTGTCACTTTGACCACTGCCCCAACAAGTTAGACAAAAAATTAGAGGGTAGGACATCTTCGTCTACTTCTCTGCTATTCATATCTGTTTACAGAACAAAAATATTTACTACGGAACTTACGATACAGCTGTTTTAGTAACTGCATTACCACTCTTTTTCCAAACTACTGCCGTTTTGACCACTGACCACAAGTCAGACAAAGTCAGACAAAAACATGAGTATAAAATGTTAATCTACTTCTCTGCTTTTCAAAACAGAAGAAATATTAGGAATAGCTTGTATCAATCTGTAGATATAGCTTTTTTAGTTACCCATCAACTGCTCTCTTTCTAGATGCAGCAAGTCATGTCAGAAGCTAGCAGATTAATTATTTAACAATAACAGCTCCAAATTCCAATAAACTACATCGCATTGAAGTTCACTTTCCTTGCTTTGTCCTTAAACACTATCACGAATCTAGCAAATACGTTTTGTGGGTCTATGTGCAGTATTTATTTAGTATTAGCACAAACAAACGGTATGTTAGCATGTTTCTCACACTTGCTTTAGCCACAGTATAAGGGAGCAGTGTTGACAAGGCTACTGTTGCCTAGCAACTGAACCATACAACTACAGACGGCAAGCACACAACTACTGACCACAACTACTGACCACAATTACTGACCACAACTACACAACTACTGACCACAACCACACAGATACTGACCACAACACAACTACTGACCACAACCACACAACTACTGACCACAACTACTAACCATAACCATGCAACTACTGAACACAACTACTGACCACAACCACACAACTGCTGGCCACTCAACTACTGATCACAGCTGCACAACTTCTGACCACAATCACACAACTACTGACCACAACCACACAACTACTTACAACAGAACTACTGACCACAACACAGCTACTGACCACAACCACACAACTACTGACCACAACTACTGACCATAACCACGCAACAACTGACCTCGTCTAGTGACCACAACCACACAACTAGTGAACACAACCACACAACTTCCGACCACAGTCACACAACTACTGACCACAACCACACAACTTCTGACCACACAACTACTGACCAGTCTACTACTGACCACAACTGCATAACTTCTGACCACAACCACACAACAGCTGGCCCCATCTACTGACTACAATCTTGCCCTTGTGACGAACAACTGTATATGTGACAGTTTTTTAAATGACGTTCAAACATTATTATTTGATTTCATCTCTATTAAATGAAGTGGTTTCGCAAGACTTTTATACGCTAATGAGACTGTATTTTACGTTTTAAAATAGGCTCACACGGGAAAAAAAACATTTATGTCCACAACTAAGAATGGACGGACAAGCACTTTCATTTTCTGCTGCCGATGAAAATCGCCAAAATGTCGGAAAGAAAAGAAAAACCAAACTAAAGGAATGGAAGGACAGGCAATGAAAGATATTGAGGCCTTCAGGGAAACCCTATATTAATCGTATGGGGCAAGAAAAACTGGGAAAACTTGTCCAAAACATTTTACATTTACATTTTAATCATTTAGCAGACGCTCTTATCCAGAGCGACTGACAGTAGTGAATACATACATTTCATTAAAAAACATTTCCCCGTACAAAAGAGGTGCGTGGAAGAACCGTATATCAACCAAGCTAGCTTGCTAGCTGGCTAACATAGGTAGCTAGCTAACAACGATTTTTAGTTCTGTTTAACTAGCTGCAGCGAAACATATCAGCTAATAGGCTATACATTAAGAAAGTTGTTGCTAGATTAGTCCGGAGAACGTATAATTTACATCTATCTATCCACCTGATGATTAATGGCTATCGGTAAAATTACACTGTTTCCTGCATAATGGCGAGTGTGTGCCTATAATGTTACGTGCAGAATTTATTGTGTAAAGTTGACGGAGGAGCACAGGTTGCAGCTTGTCATTGTTACTGTTCCTTATGGGTTAATGGACCTGTATAAACGTTACATTGTTTTAGCTTATTTTTCCTTTCTTATTATTATAATATTATTTATGCTAGGCTTGTTAGGGACATGTAGAATTATACAGGCATCAGTTTATTTTTGTACCTTAATGAGATATTAGTGCCTGACTAGCACATGAACGCAGGTCTTTGTGACTGTCAAGAGTGGGATGGCGCCCTAATGAGACCATCATCAAAACTGTCAAGGCTCTTGGTGTAATGTGTTGATTGACAGACACAGACACAGGGACTGAGGTCCTGGTCAGGCAGTAATGATACAATGTTGCAAACCTGGAGAATGTGTGTTTTGTGTAACAAAAAAATACCAATACTAGTAGGAATAGTTAAGTGTGATTCATATACATTTTAGCTGCAAAACTCCAGATGTGGTACACAAACAAAAACAATTAGAAATGATTGATTATCTAAAAATGTGGAATGATGCACATATATGGTTCTTTGTCTGCAGGGCTAGATTAAGCTATAAGATCAACTTTAAAACATTCAGGCAATCCAAACTTCAAGTGTTTTAAAGATATTTATCAACTATAACTATATACAGTTGCATAAATAACCCACCAAGAGTAAACTCGGGACACTAAACCAACTTTTACATGTTCAGGCTATCCTAACTTCAAATTCTTACATTGGTCATTGTCTAAAACAGTAACTCTTGAACCCTTCAATCTAAATACAGCAAACCAACTTTTACATGTTCAGGAAATCCTAACTTCAAATTCTTTAATTGTTTATCGTGTAAAACGATAGAAGTTAGCATAAATTAGCACAATATAACTCACCAACAGTAACTCTTAAACCGTTCAGTCTAGGTACAGCAAACCAACTGTCAAATGTCCAAGCTATTCCAACTTTTCATCTACCTACCTTTTCAAATATAACCAGTCACTACAATTACTACTGCAGACACTATCACTACTGTAGTAACTTGACAAGGAATGCCCACACGCATTTCGATATTACTTTCCTTTACTTTCAACCCAAACCTAAAGGTGTATTGCCAGGTACAAACGGTACAAATATAACAGAACTATATAGCCCACTCAGCCGGTGGTAGAATCACATTGCACAGAACTCACTCTTGGTGATGACATCATCAAAGGGGAAAGGTCAAGGTTAATGCCAATAATAACCATGTAATTATTTATATAGTGTCCACACTATAACACTTCTCCCCCCTCAATTTAAATCCCCCCTGTAAGGAAAACATAAGGTTAACAAGTAAACCACATTAGTGTTTTCTTCTCTTTACTACACCACACTGTAGAACTTCTGCTGGTGTTACCATAAATGTAACCAAAACAACAACAATAAAATGACAGTCCTTATTTCTTTTCAACTAGGTCTGCTGCTCCAAACAAACACTAACACCACGAGTCTCTCAGTCTTAACTACAGAGTTAGTCTTTCAGGAGGCTTGTGACTACGCTGTGATCTGCACAGTACTCCTGGTGTGCTACGAGACACAGGTAAGGCGTGTCCCAGTGGAGCTGGGTCTGAGGGCACAGGAGCGGGTTGGGTGTTTGTGAGAGAATGTCCATCACCCTCTGCTGGAACCACTGAATGCCCCTGTTCCTCAGATGCTGTTTCCTGTGGGATTTCAACTTGTATACTACCACCCACAGCTGTTCCGTCTGAAAACATGGTCTTGTCTTTGTCATAGCGCAGGCGGAGATGGTCCTGGTGTCTGCGCATGACTCGCCCATCAGTCAGTTTGACCACAAAGGAGACGGGACCACTCTGACTCAGAATGATACCTGGTAACCAGCATTGGCTGCTTGTGAAGTTGCGGATGTAGACAGTGTCATTGGGTTTTAACTGTCTCTCCCTCGCGTGGTGGTCATGTCTCTCTTTTTGTTTCTCCTGCTTCCGTTCAACTCGTGCTCTGATGTTCGGACGCAGTAGATCCAGGTGAGCTTTTGGCCTTCTGCCCATTAACATCACCGCTGGAGCCTGTCCTGTTGTTGTTTGTGGCGTGATGCGGTACTGGAACAAGAACCGAGAGAGCTTAGTAGTGATGGTTCCCCCAGTCATCCTTTTGAGCCCCTCTTTCAGTGTCTGCACAGCCCGCTCCGCTAAACCGTTTGAGGCCGGGTGAAACGGGGCGCTGCGGACATGGCGGATCCCGTTTCTCCGCATGAATTCTTGGAACAAGTCACAGGTAAACGTTGTTGCGTTGTCGGACACCAGAGAGTCCGGCAGACCATGGGTTGAAAACACGTGCCGAAGCTTTTCGATGGTTGTGGTCGCTGTGATGTTGCTCATGATGTGCGCCTCCAGCCACTTGGAGTGTGCGTCCACCATGACAAGGAACATGTGACCCATGAAAGGGCCTGCAAAATCTATATGCAGCCTGGACCATGGGTGGTCAGGCCACTCCCACAGATGTAGTGGCGCGGGCGGCGCCATCTTCTGGTTGATCTGGCACTCAGAACATGATTTAACTTTGTCTTCTACCTCCTGATCCATGTTAGGCCACCAGATGTAAGATCTGGCTAAACTTTTCATCCGGGAGGCACCCGGGTGAGCCTCATGGACCTCATCCATGACTTGTGCACGGCCAGGGGGTGGAACAACCACTCTGGACCCCCAGAGTATGCAGCCATCCTGCACACTCAGCTCAGTTTTGCGCTTTGCATAAGGTCTTAGTCCATCATCCTCTATGACAGGAGGCCAACCCTGCATCAGGAATCTTTTCACTTGGGACAGGATAGGATCCACTGTTTGATCTGTTTGGCATTCACAGGTGAGTTTGACAATCTCTCCATTAGGAAAATTGTCTCGGGAGGCACCACAGTTGTGGCAGGCATCTCTGGTAGCGGGAGACGGCTGAGCGCGTCTGCATTTGCATTGTCCTTCCCCGCTCTATACACTATCGTATACTGGTAAGCCGACAGTGTCAGGGCCCAGCGCTGTAACCTTGCTGAAGCCATGGGCGGAATGCATCTTGATTCACTAAAAAGGCTCATCAGTGGTTTGTGGTCAGTGCATATGGTGAAATGACGACCGTAGAGGTACTGATGGAAGCGTTTCACAGCAAAGACTATGGCCAGACCTTCCTTGTCTAACTGTGAATAACCCTTCTCAGCACTTGTCAGCGTACGTGATGCAAATCCAATGGGTCTCTCTGACCCGTCCTCCATCTGATGAGAGAGTACTGCCCCGACGCCATAGGGTGAGGCGTCACATGACAGGATGATCTCTTTGTCTTGGTCAAAATGAACCAGAAGTTGTGCTGATTGTGGTAGTGCTTTCACTTCCTTGAAAGCTTTCTCTTGTGCTGGCCCCCAATTCCATTTACAGTCTTTGTGGAGCAACTGATAAAGTGGAGCCAACACTGTTGACAGCTCAGGGAGGAACTTACCATAGTAGTTCACCATGCCCAGGAACGACCTGAGCTCTGACCCATTCTTGGGGTTTGGAGCATCCTTGATTGCAATGACTTTGTCCTCCACAGGACACAGACCCTGCGCTGTGATCTTGTGACCTAGGTATGTCACACTCTGTGCTTGGAATGTGCACTTGCTACGCTTCAGGCGCAGCCCTGCCTCAGAGAATCTCTTTAACACCTGGTCCAGATGGTGGAGGTGCTCCTCCTCCGTCTCCCCTGTAACCAGGATGTCATCCAGGTACACTGCTACATGAGGGATCCCCTGCAGCAGATTGTCCATTGTCCTCTGGAAAATGGCTGGGCTGGACGCCACTCCGAAAACCAAGCGGTTGTACCTGAACAAGCCTTTGTGCGTGTTGACTGTGACATACTCTTTTGAGTCCTCATCCAGGAGGAGCTGTTGGTAGGCGTGACTCATGTCAAGCTTTGAGAACGTCTTGCCTCCTGCCAGTGTCGCGAACAAGTCCTCCACCCGTGGCAGCGGGTAAGCGTCTAGCTTAGAGGCCCTGTTGATGGTGAGTTTGTAGTCCCCACATATACGCACCGTGCCGTCACTTTTCAGAACGGGAACGATAGGAGCTGCCCAGCGGGAGAACTGAACGGGAGTAATGACGTTTGCTTCCTGCAGCCGCTCCAACTCTTCTTCCACTTTCTTTTTCATGGCGTAAGGCACTGTCCTGGGCTTGAAAAAGCGAGGCTCAGCCTGAGTATCCACGAACAGCTTAACTGCAATGCCCTGCAGTGTGCCCAGTTCATCTTTGAAAATCTCTGGGTATTTTTGAATGACATCCTCAGTCACTCGGGTGTGTTTTATCTCACCCCAGCTCAGTTGTATTTTGTTTAGCCAGTCACGCCCTAGTAAACTAGGCCCATTCCCTTTCACCACCAGGAGCCGTGCTCTCGCTTCCTGGCTGTTGTATGCAATGTCCACTTCTAGAGCCCCAAGCAATGGTATGGTCTCCCCGGTATACGTACGCAGTCTGATCCCTGCAGGTGTGAGGGCAGAAACCTGTCTTGAGCCCCATTTTTGTTTGTAGGTCTCCTCACTTATGACAGAGGCAGAGGCCCCCGTGTCAACCTCCATCCTCATCTGCTTTCCATCTACCTCCACTGTAGCATAGATAGGCTCTGCGCGCGGCTCCCTCACATTAAACATGTTGTAGGAACAATGCTCTTCCTCCTCCTCTGTGCTCTCTAGGTGGTGCGCTGCTGACTGAGGCTTTGGTGCTGTGAACTTGCCCAGCCCAGTCCGCCCACCCTCTGGCTTGCTCCTAGGACGCCTGCATTTTTTTGCTAAATGTCCCTTTTTGTTGCAATTGTGACAGACAGTCTCCATGAACTTACAGTTGTTACCATAATGTGTCCCTCCACATCTGAAACATTCCACTGCTTTTCCCCTTTTTCCTGCCACCTCTTTTGTCACCTGATGCACTGCACAACTTTCACTGTTGGCCTTTTGAATAATTTTCACATTACTAGCGGCCATCTCCATCCCTTGAGATAGTTCCAATGCCCTCTTGAAAGTCAGTGTGGCTTCCCCCAGCAACCGGCGCTGTATGCTGTCCTCATTAATGCCACAGACTAATCTGTCACGGAGCATGTCCTCTAACATAGCCCTGTTTTCCGAAAATGGCAGTTAAACTTGGACCTCTGGACAATCACTGAAGGCTTTGGATTGTGGTGAGTCTGAACGAGAGCAACTAGATCCCCAAAAGGAATTTCTCCCGGTCTCCGTGGTGTAGCCAAATTCCTCATTAGCTTGTAGGTTTTAGCCCCACACACACTCAAGAGAATAGAGCGCTGTTTAGCCTCATCTATGATTCCATTTGCCAAGAAAAAGTGTCCCAACCTTTCCACATATTCCGTCCAGTCTTCGTTCTCTTCCACAAACTCAGTGATAGTCCCAAACATTGCCATTATAACGCCAACTTGTCCTTGATCCTCATTAGCGATTTGCACTTGCTGCTGATTGTCCCCGTCGGCGTTTCCGTCCAGTGGCACCTGCTCTCCGTCGCTCATTAAGCTAGCTAGCTAACTCGCCCTGTACAAGTTGATAAAGTTTTATCTTCGTCGCCAAAAAGGTGTAGTAACTTGACAAGGAATGCCCACACGCATTTCGATATTACTTTCCTTTACTTTCAACCCAAACCTAAAGGTGTATTGCCAGGTACAAACGGTACAAATATAACAGAACTATATAGCCCACTCAGCCGGTGGTAGAATCACATTGCACAGAACTCACTCTTGGTGATGACATCATAAAAGGGGAAAGGTCAAGGTTAATGCCAATAATAACCATGTAATTATTTATATAGTGTCCACACTATAACAACTACTATAATGTTTTTCAAAACCATACATACTTTAGAACTGCTTTGCTTTAAATAGTAAAGTATAACTTTTGAAACTTCTATCACTACTACAAAATATGTTTAAAGCGTTAAAGCAAGTCCCATCAATTGTACTTCATGTACAATTACCATCTAGTTATTATTATTATTATTACCTGATGAACTTGTCGAAGACGGCAGCACACTCAGCGGTCTCCAGGAGGACCAGGGTGGTGCCATTACGGCTGAGCAGCAGTTCCTCGAACACAGGGCTCTGCAGGGACAGCATCAGGGAGTGGGCCTGGATCACCTTTACCTGCTCTGCTCCCACTGTCTGGAAGAAGAGGAGGAGGAGGTAGAGAAGAAGATGATTTTTTTTAAAGTCACAGACACTGCAATTTGTCACTTTCCTTTATCCTCCCAAGACACATACATAAATACACAGAGAGGTTCAAGTACAGTGTCAGCCACCAGATTTTTCCCAGTAAGACCCAGGATTTAAACCGGTAACCCTCCTGTCTCTGGTCCGCCTCTTTAACTCTCTAGGCTAGTTTCCTACCTGCACCCTGAGGGCCACATCGCTGCCGTTCCCCTGAGCCAGCAGGGCCTCCAGACGCTGCACCAGGGCCAGGGAGTGGCTGATGGTGTCCCCGCCACCATTCTGGATCTCATCAGCTTTCATTATGCCTAGAATAGGAAGTTTTAGGTTTTAAAGGGCAATGACGTTCTATGGTTTAACTTTTTGTTGCTACGAAACCAAAACATTTACCGTATTCACATGCAGACACTGGTATGATGCTGGAGATAATTAATATGAGGTTCGAAAAGTGGTGTATTTGCCCTTTAGCAAGGGCACAGACGCAGGAGATGGCCTGGGCCCCCTCACCATGGATAGGGAAAAGAGAAGGAGGGGGAAGGGATGGTCGTTAAATAAAGAAATGGGACAAAGCCCAATCTATGCCCCCTCAACCTTCACCATGACTATTGGGAGTAGGGGGTAGAGTCCCAATCCATGGGATCAATCATCACAGTAGGTCAGTTTTAATTCAACTTTGATTAATGTGCAGCTAATGTAGGCTGTGATACATGCCCTGACAAGATTCAAATGGGACTCAGAGACTGTATATTATTTGAATTGAGGATCTATTTTAGCATATATTAATTTGTCAGAGGCAGTTCCTCTTTTTCTGTTGGTCAAACTTCCTTTTCCGGAAGAAAGGGGAACAAGAAACATGAGTTACTTTTGTGTAAATTTACACTTTAACTTAATGTTTCCAGAAATCTCAACCAGTACTGATTCACACAAGCATGAGGATGACAGTGTAAATTACTATAAGACTGCACAAATTGTTGAAAACCGGAATGGGCAATTGGCAGCCGCCCTTTTGCAGGCCCGTGGATCAATTTCCCAAAACTCAGTCGGGGTCTCAACTTATTGTTGATAGTTAGAATGGTACAATCCACAAGGTGCAATTTCGAAATTTGGTTGTGCATCAGCAGTTTTTCTCTTGTTATGCCAGTCACTGACATTCAAGTTTCAAGTTTTATTAGTCGTATGTACAGGATACACATGGTATACACCGCCCACCGAAATGCTTACTTGCAGGTTCCTTCTGGACAATGCAACAACAATAAGAAATAATAAAATATAACAATACGAACATAAAGTAAATGGCTCAGTAAAATAGATTAAACATTTTATAGTACAATATTTACACTTGTTTTGGGGAAGGGGGAATTGGGGGCAAGTGTTGAAATTGTGCATTATTTAGCAATCGCAATAAGAGTCTGGTAGCAGCAGTTGTGATGTGTGTGTAGCATGAATATATGTGTGTGTGTGGATGAGTGTATGTCTGTGTGTGCGTGAGTTAGTGCATGTGTGCTAAGGTGCAGAGAGTCAGTGCAGGTGGTCAGTCCAATTCAAGTGTTAAGCACGCTGATGGCTTGTAGATACCAACAGGCTCAGAGACAGTTTCTATCAGATCTCATGAAGTAGTTGTTTCCCTTGCTCTGCAAGGGCCGTGGCTTTTGTGGAGCGATAGGTAACAATGCTTCGTGGGAGGCAGTTGTTGATGTGTGCAGAGGGTCCCTGGTTTGAGCCCAGGTAGGGGCGAAGAGAGGGACGGAAGCAAAACTGTTACATTGATGCTGTTGACGTGGATCACTGGTTGCTGCGGAAATGGAGGAGGTCAAAAGGGAGGTGAGTGTAACCGGTGTGAAATGGCTAGCTAGATAGGGGGGTGTGAGCTAATAGCGTTTCAATCGGTGACGTCACTCGCTCTGAGACCTTGAAGTAGTTGTTTCCCTTGCTCTGCAAGGGCTGCAGCTTTTGTGGAGCGATGGGTAACAATGCTTCGTGGGTGTCAGTTGATGATATGTGTAGAGGGCTCCTGGTTCAAGCCCAGGTAGGGGCGAAGACAGGGATGGAAACAATATTGTTACACTGGCACCACAATGCCAGTTCACTTACCTCCTCCCTATACAGTAGTCTGACTCTTCATTGTTGGTTATCAGGCCTACAACCATGGTGTCAGCAGCAAACTTGATGATGGAGTTGGTGTCATGCAAACAACGCAGTCGTGGGTGAACAGGGAGTACAGCAGAGGGCTGAGGACACACCCCTGTGTTAAGAGTCAGTGTGGAGGAGGGGTTGTTGCCAATCCTCACAGCCTGTGGTCTGCCCATCAGAAAGTCCAGAATCCGGTTGCAGAGGGTGGTCTCCAGAACCAGGGCTCTGAGCTTGGTGTCGAGCTTGGAGGGAACAATAGTGTTGAATGCTGAACTGGATTCAATGAACATCATTCTCACACAGATGTGTTACGGCTGTGTGAATAGCGATGGAAATGGCATCTTCTGTGGATCTGTTGGAGCGGTAGGCAAATTGGAGTAGGTCAAGTGTGCATAGCATAGCATATGTTTCTTAGAGCTTGGTGAGAGCTTGGTGGTCCTATGGTTATTTTGCATACAACTTTCCCATAACTTTCTGGGAATTGAGCAGGATACCCAGCTAGCGCTTAAGAAACAACGTTCTTCCGTGGGTATTTCAGTACTTCGGCATAACGTTTTGTGCAGGTTTCCTCATGGTTCTATTTAAAGTCATGTTCTCAGAACTTCAAGATAACGTTACATAAAAACCACAAGAAAACATTAGTAACGTTCAAAGAACGTTTTAAGAATATTATTCTGGCGGCACAGTGGACTAAATCCATGGATAGCGAACAGAAATTATTGGTCTTTATCAATAAAACGTCACAATACGGTACGGAGTGTTCGATTTGGCTGCTGGGGGGCAGCTTCGCTAAAACATTGACAACTAGCTACATGCAGTATTCAAGGGATTGTTAAATAAATGTTAGCTATAACTATTTGGTTTTAATATCATCACCTCATGAAGAGCATAGTCTACACATTTCCAATTATTCCACATTTAGCTCTATCATCAGAGTTATACAGCTAGTAACTGTTTAGCTCTATCATCAGAGTTACAGCGAGTAACTGTTTAGCTCTATCATCAGAGTTACAGCAAGTAACTGTTTAGCTCTGTCATCAGAGTTACACAGGTAGTAACTGTTTATCTCTATCATCAGAGTTATACAGTAAGTAACTGTTTAGCTCTATCATCAGAGTTACAGCAAGTAACTGTTTAGCTCTGTCATCAGAGTTATACAGCTAGTAACTGTTTATCTCTATCATCAGAGTTACAGCAAGTAACTGTTTAGCTCTATCATCAGAGTTACAGCAAGTAACTGTTTAGCTCTGTCATCAGTTATACAGCAAGTAACTGTTTAGCTCTGTCATCAGAGTTATACAGCAAGTAACTGTTTATCTCTATCATCAGAGTTATACAGCTAGTAACTGTTTATCTCTGTCATCAGAGTTATACAGCTAGTAACTGTTTATCTCTATCATCAGAGTTATACAGCTAGTAACTGTTTAGCTCTATCATCAGAGTTACAGCAAGTAACTATTTAGCTCTAATCATCAGAGTTATACAGCAAGTAACCGTTTAGCTCTATCATCAGAGTTACAGCAAGTAACTGTTTAGCTCTATCATCAGAGTTACAGCAAGTAACTGTTTAGCTCTGTCATCAGAGTTATACAGGTAGTAACTGTTTATCTCTATCATCAGAGTTACAGCAAGTAACTGTTTAGCTCTATTATCAGAGTTACAGCAAGTAACTGTTTAGCTCTATCATCAGAGTTATACAGCAAGTAACTGTTTAGCTCTGTCATCAGAGGTATACAGCAAGTAACTGTTTAGCTCTGTCATCAGAGTTACATCAATTGATCAGTAAACATCAATTGATCATGTAATTTCAGATACGTGAGGGTAGCCTATTCATTTGGCATGTTATTTGGCTTGCTTCATCAGAAATTAGGCTTTTGGAAAGAGCTTGACATTGGCAAGTCCTGGTAAAGTTGTCTGTCGGACTACTGTCATCATCACTATAGACGGCAAGCAAATCAAACAATATTTGTTAGCTAGCCAATTTGACGTGGTCAATCAATCAATGTAGCCAATCATGTCTGTCAGCAGCAATCTTGGAAAACTCTTAAAAACAATGTTGAAAAGGGGATGTTAGCTAACGCCGCTAGGTAGGCTTAAATTGGTCAGTGAAAAAATTACATTCGGTCTACTTAATATATGTTTAGCCAACTGTACAAAGTTTCTACTGGTAGCTTACAAAGTAAACATTATTAGCAAATGTGCCCTTCTGATGCTTGACAGGCAGAGCCCACAAAGGATGGAAAATTACCTAAACCACTCATACTTGTCAGTTATAGTTAAACTTTATTTTATATCACTCAAATATCTAATTAATGGTGGCCAATATTGAGAGATATCGTGTGGCTACCCTTACGTATCTGAAATTACATGATCAATTGATGTTTACAGATCATTAAACGCATGCAGTTACTTTCTGTATAACTCGGACGATGGAGCCAAATGTGCACAATTGTTTTACATGGAACAGTCAGACATCTGTAGTTCTGACTACGCTCTTTAAGATGTGACGATACTACAGTAAATAGTTAACATGTATTTAACAATCCCTTGAAAACGGCACCTAGTTATCAATGGTTTTAGCGGAGCTTAGGGTTTCCCTGCCCCCCAGCAGGCAAATCGAACGCTCTGCACCTTATAGGGACATTTTATTGATAACAACCTATAGGTTTGCATCTCACTGATGCTGTGTCACAATAAAAAAGACATCTGTTTTTTGATGATTAATGCCCAAGGAAATTAATTTCCATGTGTCCTATCTGTACTTGGAGTTCAAAAAAGTTAACTCAAAATAAGCCAGCAGTGTTATTAAAATTCTTATTGAAACATTCAATGAAAGTTTTTAATACCGCACTGGAAAACGTTCTCAAAATCAGAGTTAAACTTTCTCTGAACCGGCAACCTAAAAATACATTCCCACAACTTCCAAGGAGCCAAATGTGCTAGCTTGGTAGGGTTGCTGTCATCCCACCCAGCAAGGTGCGTTGTCACTGGGGTCAGACAGACAGTGCTGGTGTTGGGTGGCCTTACCTCCAGTGACGGAGCCGGTGTGGAGACAGAGATACAACAGCAGCGTGCTGATCAGGTTGGTCTGGGCCAGGGGCCCTCTGGGTCTGAGAAGGGCAGCAGGCATCTCTCCTTCTTTTCCTCTTCTCTTACAGAAAGTACTTTTCCTCTGTCTCACTCGTCTCCCTTTCTCCTCTCACTCTCTCTACCTCCCCCTCTTTGTCTATTCTCCTCTTCTTCTCTTTCTCCTCAATATCCCCTTCTCTGTCTCTCTCTTCTCCCCTTCTTAGCTGGGGTTGTGGTATCCTATGGCTGTCCTGCTCCGTCGGTCGGTCTGGCCTGATGCTGAAAGAGGAAAGAGGGGTCTGTATGTGGGACACTGGCTCTTCTAGGTCTGTAGACTTTGGCACACATCCGCTAGTTCTAGACCACAGGATTCTGCACATGCACAGATACAATAGAACCATCCATCGATTGGTGGAATGAATCTGTCTCCAGCCCGCCCGGGTAGGCCATTGTCATGACGACCGCTTTGATTTTTGTAGTACTTTCTCTTCTTTGGGTGTATTGCTGCTCAGTGCATGCCATTGATCTGGATCTGTATAGCAGGCCTTGAGCGGTCATAGCTGCGATGTGAAGGAGATAGAGTATTAGGAAGGTGCTAGGATAGAGATTCTTCACTGGCAAAGGAACTACTGCATCAATTGATGGTAACATGTCATGCTGTGGTGTACAAAACAAATCTATGTGCCTGAGTGTGGTAGTGCATGTTTGATAGTGCGTGTTTGTTAGTACGTGTGTGTTAGTGCATGTGTGCGTGCGTGTGTGCGTGTGGCCTGCTCTGAGCCAACCAAAATATCCACATTTTCTAAATAATGTACAATATATCTCATTCAATTATTTAATCATAGCTAGTATGCTGGCATCATCAGGTTACTATACAAATGGGACAATTGAGGCCATAGAACGTATTGACTAGGTTTGGTAGTGTTAGTCTGCACATTTCATTGTATATGTGTTTGTGTGTCATTGTGACCAGCGAGCTTAGTCCCTATGCGTGACACAGCGACCCAAGCCAATAATGTATCTAAGGCTTGAGGCGAGATCACGTTTAATTAATTAGAGAGACAATAAATGAGACAATCAATGGCCAATCGTTCAATCTGTTTGTGTAGAGCAAACATCTTTTGGAATGTGACCTATACACAGACAAAACACAGATCTTATGACCCCACTAAAGAATGATAATTTAAGTTTAGGCATAGGGGAGAGTGGGGTACATTGAGCCAAAGGGGTAAGTTGAGCTACCCTTGTTTCTAGGAATATATGCACCAAATTAATAATTTGACAAACTATTTAAGAAGAGGTTATCATTTCATGGAGTTTGTGAAGGAACCAACCAAATGGAAAAAGTGTTAAGCAAGTTAGGTACAAAAAAACAGATTTTCAGCAAGTAAAATGAATTTATTGTGTTAGAGGTTTCATGATGCTTGTATCTAAACCAAAGTTGATAATTTTAAAAATGTTCTATACATAAGTTGGGGTCTCCATAAGTGTCAATATGAGGTCCTAAACATAGTATGAAAGTGCATCCTGAGCTAATATAGTCAAAATGTTGGCCATGGGGTAAGTTGAGCAAATAGATGTTTTTTCTTCCAAGGTAATATCACTGGAATATATATTTTTTTTACCTTCATTTAACTATGCAGGTCAGTTCTTATTTTCAATGATGGACTATGAACAGTGGGTTAACTGCCTTGTTCAGGGGCAGAACAACAGATCTTTACCTTGTCAGCTCAGGGATTTGATCTTGCAACCTTTTGGTTATTAGTCCAACACTCTAACCACTAGGCTACCTGCCACCCCAATATGAGGTAACAACAGGGCCTGGCCTATGTTTAAAGTTTTTGTTAGGTGTTAAGCCTGTGTTAAAAGATGCTGAACATGTTTACGAGACAAAATTCAATTGTGAATGTGTTGAATTAAGTGTTTGGGAAGTAAAGATAGACATTGTTTTAAAATTGTAGTGGTAATATTTCATTCTGTACAGAAATTTGTAGGCAGGCAGGTTAACTTGTCCCACGGCTCAACTTACCGCATACGCAGGGTAAGTTGTGCCACGAGACCACTTTCTATGGACAAGCTATGTTTTCAAAACGGTTATGTTTACATGAATGCTGATTATTTCCAGGGATACACAACATGCTGAATGTAGATATCTTTGTTAGAAAGAATACTATATACTGAATTAAAAAAATGGCTCAACTTACCCCACTCTCCCCTAAGGAATAAAATTGATTAATGTTAGGTTTAAGAAAGAGTAAGGTCAAGGTAAGGGTTAGATAAGATAAGATAATGACTTTATTTTCCCCATTCAAATTTTGGTTGCGGCTCTGTGCATACATAACACATAATCGAAGATAGACAAAGGAAATATATAGACAATATATAGGGTTAGGGAAAGGCATTTCTGCCAGTTAAACATGCACTGGCTTTAATTTACCCCAAGATCCCACAAAGACCCAAACTTCAACATGATAGTCCAGGCAGAATATAATCAATGGCTGGCTGCAGAAGCAGCAGCAGCAGTAGCAGTCAGTGGTCCAGTATCATATTAATGTTGACCTTAGTCTATTCTGGCTGTCCTGGGGTGATTATTGATTACGTATGATGAACCTGTCAAAGTCAATAACCATCTAAGCAGGAAGTCACATTGTCTTTTGGGTTTTTAATTAGGCTTTTAGGAGAGCAGAGAGGAGAGGGGGCAACATTGTCTGGCTGGGATCCCAAAGAACAAATTCCTGGTTGGCAGAGAGTGCATGGACTTTAACCATGTGGGCAAGAAGTACTCTGGGATGGGTCTCAGAGACAGCTCTCCTTTTTTCCCTTTCCTATTTTATTCCCTCTTTCCTAATGTGTGTTCAGATACACATTTTTGTGCCAGAACTTGGTTAACAGAAAATACACAATAAACCTATTGGTTTTGATTATACATTTTGCACAGGAGTCATAAATCTGGCCAATCATCAACACTAGCATCCTATTGCCACAAGAGGGTAGGCTCACTTCACGTCAAACACAAACCGTCTGCTCGTCTGTATTATCGAAAGGAGTCACAGCCTCATAGCCTCTGTGCTATCTAACGCTTGGCATCAACATTAGTCCTTGCGTTCGTCATGGAAACAGTCTGAAGATAATGATGTCCATCTGTGAGTCCTCACCAGATAAAGAGATCCCTTCCCTTCGCCCTGATGATAAAGTAATCCTCTGTAACTTGTTTTGACTGTTTGAGTTTGTGTGTGTGTGTCTGATTGCTTGTTTATTCCTTTTTAAATCCCTGCTAAATAAATCCGTGTTAATGAACTAAATACTAAATTAATTCTGTGTACTGTAATGTAACCAATCACATTAGTGTATGTACACATTGTAGATTAAAAGATGAATTCATTCGCACAGCAAATCAGCTCATTCCACCTAATGGCTCCCTATCAGCCAGAGAAATCACTTCTGTGACAATTAATTATTTATCCTCAAAACCCACTGAGACAAGAAATCCGTCCCAACAGTAGGGTTTTGATAATACCAGTATCGCGATATTTGATTTTCCATGTAAAATATTATGTGATAGAAGTAAAAAAAGAAATAAAAAAAGCCTCTGGATGACAACATAATGATGTTTGTTTCCAACATCAGGGCTGTTTTCCTAAAGAATTTTAAAAAACTTCATGTTTTGTTTCCTTGCCATGATACCACTGTGTATTGTGATACTGGTGTCGTCACAACCCTGCCCAAAAGGAAACACATTTTAGCAGACACTCTTACCAGTGCAATTAGAGTTAAGTGCCTTGCTCAAGGGCACATAGAAAGATTTTCCACCTAGTTTGCTCTGGGATTCAAACCAGCGAAGTTTCAGTTACTGGCCCACATCTCTTAACTGCTAGGCTACCTTATCCCTATATAGAGCCCTTGTCAAAAGTAGTGCACTATATAGGTAAGGCATTTGGGACACCATCAAGGTATCTGTGAGTACATTTTTATGGGACGTGTCAGCCAAGAGGAGTGTCATTGCAGTGGTATGAGTCTGATAACATGCAGGAACCAGCACTGTAAACTCTAAGGCTGCATCTCAATTGGCACCCTATTCCTTGGACAAGGTATGACAGCAGGCCTCTGGTCAAAGTAGTGCACTATATAGGGGATAGGGTGCCATTTGGGATGTCACCTTACTGCAATATCCCTCAGATAGGCCTTAACTAGGAACAAACAGAAAAGAACTCAGGTATTTGGAGATAAAGCTCGTCTTAAAGGGATAGTTCCCACAAATTACAAAATTGCACATTAGTTTACTTACCCTGTAAGCAGTCTATGGATAAGGTAGGACAGCAATCCATGCTTTGGTTTAGTTTCCCTGGCAGTGGCTGACACCGTTCCCAAACACGTAAGCATTTGTAAACAGTGCCAGGGGAACTAAACCAAAGCATGTATTGCTGTCATACCTTGTCCATAGACTGCTTACAGGGTAAGGAAACCAATATGCCATTTTGTAATTTGGGTGAACTATCCATTTAACCTTTTCCAGGACATTTTCCAGCAGGACATCAAGTTTACATATTCATGTCCTCCCATACTACTTATTCCCCAGTCTCTCTCGACAGATGTACATCTCTACAACTAGCAGAGCAAAGTCTACTTATTCCCCAACCTCTACGATTATGTAATATCTTGTCGCCATACAACAAAGGCTTAACAAACAGGCCCTGATTTTTGTTCCTTTTTTAAATGTATTTAACCTTTATTTAACTAGGCAAGTCAGTTAAGAACAAATTCTTATTTACAATGTTAAGAACAAATTCTTATTCATCACTCTGATTATGAAGGCATCCTACACCGAAACCTAAGCCTGTTTCTTCATCCCGTGAATAAACAAAGATCTATGCGGAGTGCTCCTTTTTTCTGGGATTGTCACCTGTGGTCCGTGGGTTAGGAATTATTTTGTAACCCTATCACAACGCTTGCAGTAGCTTTGTTTAAAAAAGGTCTCTTTTTTTCACCACTATTCATCATCATCAGCCTCCCCACTGATTCATTATAAATAGACTGTCACAACTAACTTCACTTGGTACAGAGATCAGAAGGTTGAATTCTTGAAAAGCTGTTCATGTTACGGAGAGAGCAGAGAGGACACAAGGAGTGCATCATCGCTTGGAAGCTGTGGCTAAGTGATAGTTTGGAAACAGGGGTTAAGGATGGTAGCCAGGACAGGCTGACCTGTGTCTTCATTTGTGTGTGTGTGTGTGTGTGTGTGTGTGTGTGTGTGTGTGTGTGTGTGTGTGTGTGTGTGTGTGTGTGTGTGTGTGTGTGTGTGTGTGTGTGTGTGTGTGTGTGTGTGTGTGTGAGAGAGAGAGATTACCCAGAGCACGCCTCACCCCCATATGAGTTATTGCTTTAAAAGGGAAATCTGCAGTTGACTCAGGCCAGAGTGGAGAGGATGGGCTCAGAGTAACAAAATACATGAATGTGTTTTGTAGTGACAGGTTTCTGAAGGGATATCTGGCTGTGGTGATAAAGGTTGATTGTTACTCAGCCTGACCGGTAGCTGGTAGCCGTTAGCCTCTGCAGCCGTGAAATGTCCCAAATGGCACCATAGGTGTCAAGACTTCCGCCGAAGTTGGCCCCTCTCCTTGTTCGGGCGACGTTCGGCGGTCGACGTCACCGGTCTTCTAGCCATCGCCAATCCACCTTTCATTTTCCATTTGTTTTGTCTTTGTTTTCTACACACCTGGTTTCATTCCCCAATTACATGTTCATGTATTTAACCCTCTGTTTTCCCCATGTTTTTGTGCGTGATTGTTTCTATGTTCATTCGGTACGTTATGGCTGGTTTTCGACGGGTGCTGTTTTCACCCGTGCGTAATTGATTACCGTTTATTGTTGGTCAAGTGTATTGTTACCTTGTGCCTTTATTTTGAGTAAAGTTTGTTGCTCACCCATTCTGCTCTCCTGCGCCTGACTTCATGCACCAGCTACACCCACCTTCTGGTCAAAAGTAGTGCACTATACAGGGAATAGTGTGCCATTTCAGACACATCCAATGTGACCTGGGGGAAAAGTCATTAATATGATGGACACGTCAGTGGCGATGCAGGTATTGTGCCAAACCATACACACATTAGTCAGTCTCATAGACTATGTCAAGTATGTATTTTAGTTGTTAGTTATTTAGTGGCAGTGTTATTTGGCAGGAGAGCAGAGACGGTTAAAATGAGACAGAGGTTTAGTCCCAAATACCCCCCCTATTCCCTAAATATTGCACTACATTTAACCAGGGCATATGGGGCATAATGAAGTCATAATTCCATTGAAGTCATAGTTTTGATGTTTTGCAATGTGTCATGACTCAAAGGTAATAAAAGACAGGCAGTGTTTAGAGTGGGCCGTTCAGATATAGTAAGGCAAAGACATACATTTGGTGAAAAATAGTATTTCCATTTCTATATTTTGGTGAGAACGTATTATATTGCAATATCTTTTGTAAGTTTGCATGAAGGGTATTCTGCATAAAGGATTCCTTGTGTCACTTGTATTTGGTTTGTCATGATGCAACATCTCTGGAACTGTGCATGATGTATTTTGTCATGCCTGGTTTGACTAACCAAATACAGCAGACACAGAAATGTAGTTCCAATGAAGACGCTAAGTAATGTACTCACATTTACATTTTATTTGATCTTGTATCACAAAATGTACCACTTTTGTATTAAAGCTTTCCACAAATGGTTTTACATGGAACCCAAAAGGGTTCTACTTGGAACCAAAAAGGTTATCCTATGGGCACACCCGAAGAACCCTTTTAGAAACCTTTTTTCTAAGAGTATGAAAGCGGTGAGTGGAGTCGACCTGGTATTCTTACAGTAGGCCTAACCATGGGATATACCATGGATGTAGAATTTAGAGTCATCATTTTACTGAAGTCATCATTTAATAACGCATTGAGTTTTAAATTTTTTTTGCAATGTGTCTTGACAAAGAAACACAGACATTGTTCAAAGTGTGCCATTCAGATAAAGTAATGCAAAGACATACCTTGGGTGCACATTTTATACAGATACATATCCATTGTTACAAGGTGACAACGCAATATCTTATGGTACAACATATCCATTGTTATATGGTCACAACGCAACACTGTATATTTTGAAAGTTTGTGTAAGGGTTCATTGGATCTCCTTCCCTGTGTCCGCTGTGTTTGGCTTGGATTGACGAACCAAATACAGCAGACACAGAAATGCAGTTTCAGTGAAGATGTAAAGTCACGTGTCAACCTCGAGGCCCGGCCCGCGAAACAATTTAAAATGGCCCCTATGTTGTCTACAGTAGGTAAAAACAAAAGAACATTTTGGGGGGGCTTGAAAAAAAAACTCCTTGAGTTATTAAAACCAGATATAAACTACGTAGAAATCACAATGGTAACAGCATTCATTAGCTTGCTAACAATCACTGAAATGAAAGCTAGACAATGAATGAACATACAACATTTAAAAAACATAAACATTTGACGGCAAAACAAAGGCTTCAGTCTTAGAAACCATCAGGCATTACAAAAATGATGGATAAATAACCCCTTCCTCATGTTTTATATAATGTACTGTCTTATAGTTTTTACTTGACATTTTCCTTAAAGCTGCACTAAAGACACTTGTTTTGGTAAACATCTGAGGGATGGGGCTGTAGAGACGTAACCATACACATTTATAGACAGAGCTATGGACTGACCATCCATGAGATTGAAATAATAGTTTTTAACCAGAGCCATATACTTGTATATACATATACAAGTCTACACAGCCATTGCACCCATTACACCCACTGTGTTCTCATTATGCTGCCTTAAATTATATCTAAAAAGGGATTAAATCAGATTTTTACCCCTGATCTACACAACCTACTCCACGTTTCAAAGTGAAAGAAAATGAAAACCAAGATGTCTATATATTGTATTTTCAAGTATTGAATCTTATTCGAAATGATTCACCGCTGTAATAGCCGCCAAAGATGCTTCCACCAAGTGTTAACTCTGGGATGTGAAACACATTCATTGTTTTGTGTTAATTTGGAAAATGTCCTATAATTTTTTGTTCACTTTGAAAATGTGGAGTAGTTTGTGTAGATTTGTAGGGAGAAAATTCAAATGAATCCCTTTCTACATTTAATTTCAAGGCAGCAAAATGTGAAGACTGAGCAAGGTGTATGTAGACTATTTAGATGGCTCTGGTTTGAACCATGTTTTGAGTCTATTCATGGGTTGCACTTCCGTTACACAGTTGTGCCCTTATTGTGTTGGAGTGTCAGTGTAAGTATGTGTGAGTGTGTGGGTACAGTCCAGTGAGTGTGCATATAGTCAGGGCAAGAGAGTCAGTGCAAATAAAGGGTCAAAGCAAATAGCTCGGTATGCGATTTGATGAACTGTTCAGCAGTCTTATGGCTTAGGGGTAGAAACTGTTCAGGAGCCTTTTGGTCCCAGACATTGAGCTCCAGTACCGCTTGCTGTGCAGTAACAGAGTGAAAGTGTATGGCGTGGGGGGCTGGGGTCTTTGACAATCTTCCCGGGCCTCACTCAGACACTGGCTGGTATAGAGGTCACCAGTTCTCAAGAGAATCTTCATAACATTAAGACGCAACCTGCAATCCATGAATATACACTGTTTACAATTAAATTATTTGCAGACATTGGAATAAAATAAGCTTATATTTGGGGTTTAATAAAAAGTAAGCCTATTATAAACCCTCAATTCAGTCTTGGTTTTAACTTAACAGCCCTTCACTGACATGAAAGTAGGCTTAAGAGTGCATGGTGGGTAGAGGAATTGACCGACAAATCTATGGATTTAGCAGCATATAGCCTAATTTCGTCTGTCAAACAGGAAGGTCTACCTCTTATTTCTAAACTAGGAAGAAATAGGCTCCAACACAAAGCCCTCTTATTGTTAGTAAAGTCTAAATAAAATGAAGACCATAGAAATTAATTATGGCTACTCGAATTTGCCTACTTTCATTTCCGATTGATTGTGCAGCAGCTGCTGCTTCAAGTTTCAGCATCACAATGTAAGTTGCTTGAATCTGGTTTATTGTGAGGTCAATAACTCTGATAAATAGGCATACATCATGGGGAAGAAACATATTTTTATTAATAAAATATATTATAGTAGTAGCAAGATATCAAAGTTGACCTCGGTCCTCCTTCTCATCTTCGTGCTCTCCTGAAATTGAACAGAACATAGGTTATAGACTAGTCTGCACGCAATAACGTTTTTTTGGACTAGGCCTAATCAACAACAAAAAAATCAGAAGAAGCCTTGGATTCCGTAGGGCTGCCAATGTTGGCCTAAACAGCACAGCCATTGGTTAGACAGCACTCAAAAAGTTATTGATCAGCAAGAGCAGAGCAGGCCGGTGCTCAGGGTTGGAATATCCATTGCAGTGTGTAATTCAGCCTAGTTTTCTTTACACTATCCCAGCAGCTACGTTAGAAATATAACTTTGCTCTGTGCTTCTCTGAGCATGCACTTTGTAGCCTATAGCCTAGAGGCTATGGATCATTTGATTGAAGCCACACAAAGTAAACTATAGGCGCACTTGATATTGTGCGCCCAGTGGAGAATCAGAGATTAGGAGCTGCATTGGGTATACATCGATATATAGCCTAATAAGTACCTAATTCTAAAACACTGAGAAATATAGAACGTCATCAACTACAAATGACATGACCCTCCCCTGGACTAGGTTTAAAAAATACTAAACCCTCCCCTTGACTGAAATTGAAAAAGTGTGACCCTCCTCCATTTTCCTCCAGGTACCCATTATGTACATTTCGATCCATCCCTACATTTTTTTGCGATGATGTGCTATTTGGTCGTTTCACCTTTCTTGGTTGAATGCACTTATTGTTGCTTTCGCATCCCTCCTCCCTCATGTAGATTGCAAAGCCAGTCGAACATGAACAAGAAACATGTACATACATATGTATGACAGCTAGTAGTGGGCTAGTAGTAGTCTTGGTCTTGAATAGCACAGGGCATCTGCTCTTTTTTTTACCCATTTCTTCTGGCTTGATTGGTCGCCGTTGCGGAGGGTGGGAGAGAAGGGAAGTGGGCAGGGCATTCGAAGAGATAAGGAAAGCTCATTGGTAGTTGATAGTAACAAGTACAAAATATAGTACGAGAGATACATACAAGGGTTGGAGTAGAATAAAGTAAAAGGTAGTAAAATATCAAATAGTTAAAAATGATTATATATTTTTTTCTAATACTTGTTATTTATTGACCAAAACCCAGTGGGTTCAGTTGTAGGTTAGGAACTGTTCAGTGTCTTGTCTTGAGGTTGCATTTGGGGAAGGGTAGGGTTGGGGTTTGGATACAGACCCGGTTTAGAGTAAGGAGTAGGGTGAGTTAGGTGGTGTTCAGTATGATGGAGAGAGGGGTGTCTTTGTAGTATTGCCTTTTCTATTGTTTTCTTCAGTGATTGCTTTGTGGATGTATTTCTGTCCCAACAGGTCCAGGCACTCATTGATTGTTTTCAGACCGGAGATTTAGTGAAGGTAGGTGACAGGTATGCATCTACAGAGGTGGTAGGCCACTCTTATTGCTGTGTTCTGGATTATTTGTAGCTTGTATTTCTGTTGTGTTGATTCGGTTATCCAGGCTGGGGAGGAGTACTTGAAGACAGACCTGTAGCAGCTTTGGTACACTTTCAATACCATTTGGGTCTTCTGGGCATACATTTACTTGTCGTAGGTAGTTGCGGAAGGCTTGTACTTTTTTCTTGATTTTTCTCCAGGAGCTAGCAGTTTTGGACTAGGATTGTTGGTATTGTGTTGTGGAACTCATTTGTATTGAGTCTTTTTTATTTTGCCAGAAAGTGCGGGGGGGGGGTCTTTGTCCAGTTGATGGTAGAATGTGGACCATTACTTCTGCTTGTGCAGAGTGAGTTGGTGTTTGATGTGGTTCTGGAGCCGGTTTACTTCTGTTTTATGGTGAGGTGATCTTGTTTTAATGAATTCTCTCCTTAGTTTACATTTTTCTTTCATGAGTTTAATGAGGTGTGGAAGCGTTGTGATGAAACTGGCTCTCATGAGGACCGCCACAGGAAAGGAAGATCTAGAGTTACCTCTGCTGCAGAGGATAAGTTCATTAGTGTTACCAGCCTCAGAAATTGCAGCCCAAATAAATGCTTCACAGAGTTCAAGTAACAGACACATCTCAACATCAACTGTTCAGAGGAGATTGCGTGAATTAGGCCTTCATGGACTAATTGCTGCAAAGAAACCACTACTAAAGGACACCAATAAGAAGAAAATACTTGCTTAGGTCAAGAAACATGAGCACTGAACATTAGACCGGTGTAAATCTGTCCTTTGGTCTGATGAGTCATAATTTGAGATGTTTGGTTCCAATCGCCGTGTCTTTGTGAAACGCAGAGTAGTTGAACAAATGATGTCCGCATGTGTGGTTCCCACCATGAAGCATGGAAGAGGAGGTGTGATTGTGTGAAGGTGCTTTGCTGGTGACACTGTCTGTCATTTATTTAGAATTCAAGAAACACTTAACCAGCAGGGCTACCACAGCATTCTGCAGCAATATGCCATCCATCTGGTTTGCGCTTAGTGTGACTTTCATTTGTTTTTCAACAAGACAATGACCCAACACACCTCCAGGCTGTGTAAGGGATATTTGACCAAGAAGGAGAGTGATGGAGTGCTGCAACAGATATCCTGGCCTCCACAATCACCCAACCTCAACCCAATTGAGATGTTTTGGGATGAGTTGGACCACAGAGTGAAGGAAAAGCATCCAACAAGTGCTCAGCTTATGTGGGAACTCCTTCAAGACTTGGAAAAGCATTCCAGATCAGTAAAGGTAAGAAAATATTTGAAATATATTTTTAGAGATTTGTCGACGCCGTGGTTGTAGGCTAACTGTATAGCTTAGCATTGAAGGCTAAGTTCCATACTCAGAATATTGAACAATGTGCTTTTTCCGTAAAATTATTTTGAAATCTGACAAAGTGGTTGCATAAAGGAGTAGATTATCTCTAATTCTTTAAATAATTGTTACACATTTTGTCAACGTTTATGAGTTCTTCTGTAAATGAATGTGCCTATTCACCGGAGGGTTATGGGGAGAAAACATTTTATGAACATCACGCGCCAATGTAAAAATGGTGTTTTTGGATATAAATATGAACTTGATCGAACAAAAAATGCATGCATTATCTAACATGATGTCCTAGGAGTGCCATCTGATGAAGATTGTCAAAGGTTAGTGCTTAATTTTAGCTGTATATCTTGTTTTGTGATGGCTATCCGTAGTTGGAAAATGGCTTTCTTTTTTTTTTTTGCTAATGTGCTATCCTAAAATAATCTAAAGTTTTGCTTCCACCGTAAAGCCTTTTTGAAATCGGACAATGTGATTGGATTAACGAGTAGAGTATCTTTAAAATGCCGTATAATACTTGAATTTTAATTTTGAGATTTTTTTTTTTTGAATTTCGCGCCGTGCTATTTCACTGGTTGTTGGCCAACCAATCCTGTTAACGGGATTTTATCTCGAAGGGGTCCTAACACGTTTTTTGATTACATGATTCCATATGTGTTATTTCATAGTTGTGATGTCTTCACTGTTATTGTACAATGTAGAACATAGTAAAAATAAAGAAAACTCCTTGGATGACTAGGTGTGTCCAAACTTTTTATGGGTACCTTATGCGCGGAGCGATCCGGTTATCAATTGTAAATTGATGGGGATCTTGAGCACTGCCTCTTGCTGCTACAGAAAATAAAAAATATGCTTTCTATTAAAAGATCTGCCTTGTTATTTTCTATGCTTGCACACTGATGTTTTAAGAACCTGTATTTTGTTAATGTTTAGTTATTTACTTATCAGAGGACCTTGCATCTGTGTAAATGTGCAGTAGTGGCTATAATTGTCCTGTCAATTTCCTGGTGATCTTTGACATGCAAATTCCCGGCATTGCAAATATTGATTTAACCATTGGAAAGATCACTTCCCTCATCATGTATCTACAGTTGAAGTTGGAAGTTTACATACACTTAGGTTGGAGTCATTAAAACTCGTTTTTCAACCACTCCACAAATTTCTTGTTAACAAACTGTAGTTTTGGCAAGTTGGTTAGGACATCTACTTTGTGCATGACACAAGTAATTTTTCCAACAATTGTTTACAGACAGATTATTTCACTTATAATTCTCTGAATCACAATTCCAGTGGGTCAGAAATTTGCATACACTAAGTTGACTGTGCCTTTAAACAGCTTGTAAAATCCCAGAAAATGATGTAATGGCTTTAGAAGTTTCTGATAGGCTAATTGACATAATTTGAGTAAATTGGAGGTGTACCTATGGATGTATTTCAAGGCCTACCTTCAAACTCTGTGCCTCTTTGCTTGACATCATGGGAAAATCAAAAGAAATCAGCCAAGACCTCAGAAAAACAATTGTAGACCTCCACAAGTCTGGTTCATCCTTGGGAGCAATTTCCAAATGCCTGAATGTTCCACGTTCATCTGTACAAACAATAGTACGCAAGTATAAACACAAGGGGACCACGCAGCCATCGTACCGCTCAGGAAGGAGAAGCGTTCTGTCTCCTAAAGGTGGACGTACTTTGGTGCGAAAAGTGCAAATCAATCCCAGAACAACAGCAAAGGACCTTGTGAAAATGCTGGAGGAAACAGGTACAAAGGTATCTATATCCACAGTCAAACGAGTCCTATATCAAACATAACCTGAAAGGCCGCTCAGCAAGGAAGAAGCCACTGCTCCAAAACCGCCATAAAAAAAGCCAGACTACGGTTTGCAACTGCACATGTGGACAAAAATCATACTTTTTGGAGAAATGTCCTCTGGTCGGATGAAAGAAAAATAGAACTGTTTGGCCATAATGACCATCATTATGTTTGGAGGAAAAAGGAGGATGCTTGCAAGCCGAGGTTGAACAGCATCCCAACCGTGAAGCACAGGGGTGGCAGCATCATGTTGTGGGGGTGCTTTGCTGCAGGAGGGACTGGTGCACTTCACAAAACAGATGGCATCATAAGGAAGCAAAATTAGGTGGATATATTGAAGCAACATCTCAAGACATCAGACTGGAAGTTAAAGGTTGGTCGCAAATGGGTCTTCCAAATGGACAATGACCCCAAGCATACTTGTAAAGTTGTGACAAAATGGCCTAGGGACAACAAAGTCAAGGTATTGGAGTGGCCATCACAAAGCTCTGACCTCAATCCTATAGAACATTTGTGGGCAGAACTGAAAAAGCGTGTGTGAGCAAGGAGGCCTACAAACCTGACTCAGTTACACCAGCTCTGTCAGGAGGAATAGGCCAAAATTCACCCAACTTATTGTGGGAAGCTTGTGGAAGGCTACCTGAAACATTTGACCCAAGTTAAACAATTTAAAGGCAATGCTACCAAATACTAATTGAGTGTATGTAAACTTCTGACCCACTGGGAATGTGATGAAAGAAGTAAAAGCTGAAATGAATCATTCTCTCTACCATTATTGTCACAGTATCTAACGAAGGTGGCGCCCCTCCTCGGTCGGGCGGCGCTCGCCGGTCGTCGTCGCCGGCCTATTAGCTGCCACCGATCGTTGTTTCTGTGTCTTTTGGTTTTGTCTGTCTATCCCGCACCTGTTTTGTGTTTATCATTAGTGGGGGGTTATTTAGTGTGTATTTTCAGTTGGGGTTCTCGTGCGGGATTGTTCATTTGTTCACTCAGGACAGTTGTATTATATCCGATTAAGTATACAGTATATTGCCGGGCTACGCTCCGCACGCTGTTTGTTTTCCAGTGCGCTTATTTGTTTTGGGAAAAGTGTTTTCTCCTGGCGGACTTCGCCACGCGCCCTGTGCCCAACGGCTATTGCGTCTTGTATTTATTATTAAAACTCAGTTGCTCCGGCCCTCTGTCTCCTGCTCCTGATTTCACATCTCTACTGGTCCTAGACAAGCGTGACAGAATCCCGCACCAAAAATGGAGTCAGCAGGAGCAGAAGTGCCGTCCATGGCTGAGCAGGTCTCTCAACACGCCAGCATCCTCCACCGCCTAGGCTCGGCCATGGACCAGGTGTTGGCCCGGTTGGAGAACTGGGAGAGAGGTGCTTCCCCAGCTGGACCAGCTCCGGTCCCTCACCCTGCGCCCCTACACACACCCCCTGAAGCGGGCGCCGGTGGTATCCGGATTACTCCTCCCCGGGAGTTCGATGGGACGGCCGCTGGGTGCAAGGGGTTCTTGCTCCAATTGGAACTATACCTGGCGACCGTCCGCCCCCCCCCCTCCGACGAAGAGAGGGTGAGCGTCCTCGTCTCCTGTCTCACGGGTCGAGCCCTAGAATGGGCCAATGCAGTCTGGGATGGCCCAGACTCGGCTCGGGGCGACTACCCTGAGTTCACCCGCCGCTTCCGGGCGGTTTTCGATCATCCCCCGGAGGGCAGGGCGGCGGGTGAGCGGTTATTCCATTTGAGACAGGAGACGAGGAGCGCTCAGGATTTCGCCCTGGAATTCCGGACTCTCGCCGCTGGATCGGGGTGGAACGAGCGGGCCTTGATAGACCACTATAGGTGTAGCCTTCGCGAGGACGTCCGCCGGGAGCTGGCCTGTAGGGACAACGCCTCCACCCTCGACCAACTGGTGGACTTGTCCATTAGACTGGACAACCTGCTGGCTTCCCGGGGACGTTCCAGTCGGGGCCTGTTCGTTCCGCCTCCCAGTCCCCCCGCTCCACAGCCCATGGAGATAGGGGGGGCTGCATCGAGGAGGACCGGAGGGGGGGGGTCTCTCCTGCACCCGATGTGGACGCAGAGGACACACTGTGGACCGGTGCTGGAGTGGTCCCCCCGGGAGTTCGGAGGGCAGGCAGAGCACTACTTCGAACCCCCAGGTGAGTCCGCACCAGCCACACCCAGAGCCCCCTGTCGACCACATGTACACCTCGGTTTGTTTTCCAGATTTTTCCCCTCACTTCCAGTATAAGGCACTAGTCGATTCAGGTGCAGCTGGGAGTTTTATGGACCGTGGGTTAGCGAAGAGGTTAGGGATTCCCCTGGTTCAGCTGGACCACCCCTTCCCCGTGCACGCCCTAGATAGTCGACCGCTAGGGTCAGGCCAAGTAGGGGAGGTCACAGTGCCACTGGTGATGCAGACGTGGGGGGGTCATGAGGAGCGTATCAGCCTGTTCCTCATTGACTCCCCAGCGTTTCCGGTGGTACTGGGAATCCCCTGGCTAGCCACGCACAACCCTCAGATTTCGTGGAGACAGAGGGCTCTTACGGGGTGGTCGAGGGAGTGCTCAGGTAGGTGCATAGGAGTTTCCATCGGTGCGACTACGGTGGAGAGTCCAGACCAAGTCTCCACCGTGCACATTCCCTCAGAGTATGCCGATTTGGCTATTGCCTTCAGTAAGACGAAGGCGACTCTATTACCACCCCATCGACGAGGGGATTGTGCGATAAACCTCCAGGCCGACGCGGTCCTTCCTAGGAGTCACGTGTATCCTCTGTCTCAGGAGGAGACAGTGGCTATGGACACATACATCACTGAATCCTTGAGACAGGGATACATTCGGCCATCTAAGTCCCCCGTCTCCTCAAGCTTTTTTTTGTGAAGAAGAAGGAGGGAGGTCTGCGCCCGTGCATTGACTATAGAGGTCTAAATGCTATCACAGTGGGTTTCAGTTACCCGCTACCTCTCATTGCTACGGCAGTGGAGTCATTTCACGGGGCGCGCTTCTTCACGAAATTAGATCTCAGGAGCGCATATAACCTGGTGCGTATCCGAGATGGAGACGAGTGGAAAACCGCATTTAGTACCACATCGGGCCATTATGAGTACCTCGTCATGCCGTATGGGTTAAAGAACGCTCCCGCTGTCTTCCAATCCTTTGTGGATGAGGTCCTTCGGGACATGCTCGGGCAGGGTGTGGTGGTGTACATCGATGACATCCTGATTTGCTCCGCCACACGCGCCGAGCATGTGTCCCTGGTGCGTAAAGTGCTTGGGCGGCTGCTGGAGCATAACCTATACGTCAAGGCGGAGAAATGTGAGTTCTCCAAACGAGCCGTCTCATTTCTAGGATATCGCATTTCCACCTCGGGGGTGGAGGTGGAGTGTGACCGCGTGACGGCTGTGCGTAATTGGCCAACCCCAACCACTGTGAAGGAGGTGCAGCGGTTCTTGGGGTTCGCTAATTATTATCGGAGGTTTATCCGGGGTTTTGGTCAGGTGGCGGCTCCCATTACCTCACTGATGAAGGGGGGGCCGGTGCGGCTACGATGGTCAGCAGAGGCGAACAGAGCCTTCCTTCGTCTGAAGGTTCTGTTTACCAACGCACCTGTCCTGGCGCATCCGGACCCCTCTTTGCCATTCATAGTGGAGGTGGACGCGTCCGAGGCTGGGGTAGGAGCTGTGCTATCGCAGCGCTCGGGCGTTCCTCCGAAGCTCCGCCCATGTGCCTTCTTTTCTAAGAAGCTGAGCCCGGCAGAGCGCAACTATGATGTGGGGGACCGGGAGCTGTTAGCTGTGGTCAGGGCTTTGACGGTGTGGAGACATTGGCTTGAGGGGGCACGTCACCCTTTTCTCATCTGGACCGACCACCGTAACCTGGAGTATATCCGGGCAGCGAGGAGGCTTAATCCCCGTCAGGCAAGGTGGGCCATGTTTTTTACGAGGTTTAACTTCACTCTCTCGTACATTCCAGGTTCCCGGAACCGGAAGGCTGACGCACTGTCGCGTCTCTACGACACCGAGGAGCGGACCATCGATCCTACTCCCATACTTCCCGCCTCCTGTCTGGTGGCGCCGGTGGTATGGGAGGTGGATGCGGACATCGAGCGGGCGGGTCGGTCAGAACCCACTCCACCGCAGTGTCCCGTGGGCCTGAAATACGTTCCGCTTGGTGTTCGCGATCGACTGATCCGATGGTCCCACACTCTACCCTCCTCGGGTCATCCTGGGGTGGAACGGACAGTGCGGGGCCTGAAGGGAAGGTACTGGTGGCCCACCTTGGCTGAGGATGTTCGGCGTTATGTCTCTTCCTGTTCGGTATGCGCTCAGTGCAAGGCTCCTAGGCACCTGCCTCGAGGGAAATTACAGCCCCTCCCTGTTCCGCAACGGCCTTGGTCTCACCTCTCGGTGGATTTCCTCACGGATCTCCCGCCGTCCCAGGGGAATACGGCGATCCTGGTCATTGTGGACAGGTTCTCTAAGTCCTGCCGTCTGCTCCCTTTGCCCGGTCTTCCTACGGCCCTGCAGACCGCGGAGGCCCTGTTCACCCATGTCTTCCGGCACTATGGGGTGCCCGAGGACATCGTGTCTGATCGGGGTCCCCAGTTCACGTCCAGGGTGTGGAGATCGTTTATGGAGAGGCTGGGGGTCTCGGTCAGCCTTGACCTCGGGTTTCCACCCCGAGAGTAATGGGCAGGTAGAACGCATCAACCAGGATGTGGGCAGGTTTCTGCGGTCATATTGCCAGGACCGGCCAGGGGAGTGTGCGCAGTTCGTGCCATGGGCCGAGATGGCCCAGAACTCTCAGCGCCACTCCTCTACCAACCTGTCACCCTTCCAGGTGGTCTTGGGGTATCAGCCGGTCCTGGTGCCATGGCAACAGAGCCAGACGGAGGCTCCTGCGGTGGAGGCATGGGTGAAGCGCTCTCAGGAGACCTGGAATGGTGTCCAGGAGTGCCTAAGGAGGGCTGGTGAACGACACAAGGAGAGTGCTGACCGCCACCGCAGTGACGCCCCCGTGTATAATCCGGGGGACAGAGTCTGGCTCTCGACGCGGAACCTGCCCCTCCGCCTGCCCTGCCGGAAGCTGGGTCCGCGGTTTGTGGGGCCGTTCAAAGTCCTGAGGAGGATAAACGAGGTGTGTTACAGGTTACAACTCCCTTCATATTACCGCATTAACCCCTCGTTTCATGTGTCTCTCCTCAGGCCGGTGGTAGCTGGTCCACTGCAGGACGATGAGGTGCTGGAGGCCCCCCCGCCCCCCCTGGACATCGGGGGGGCCCCGGCGTACACAGTCCGAACCATCCTGGACTCCCGACGTCGGGTAGGGGGCCTGCAGTACCTCGTGGACTGGGAGGGGTACGGTCCGGAGGAGAGGTGCTGGGTTCCGGCGGCGGACATTCTAGATCCACCGATGCTACAAGAATTCCACCGTCGCCGTCCGGATCGGCCGGCGCCTCGCCCTTCAGGCCGTCCCCGAGGCCGGCGTCGGCGCGCGGCTACTATCACAGTATCTAACGAAGGTGGCGCCCCTCCTCGGTCGGGCGGCGCTCGCCGGTCGTCGTCGCCGGCCTATTAGCTGCCACCGATCGTTGTTTCTGTGTCTTTTGGTTTTGTCTGTCTATCCCGCACCTGTTTTGTGTTTATCATTAGTGGGGGGTTATTTAGTGTGTATTTTCAGTTGGGGTTCTCGTGCGGGATTGTTCATTTGTTCACTCAGGACAGTTGTATTATATCCGATTAAGTATACAGTATATTGCCGGGCTGCGCTCCGCGCGCTGTTTGCTTTCCAGTGCGCTTATTTGTTTTGGGAAAA
Organism: Salmo trutta; assembly: GCF_901001165.1. NCBI lineage: Eukaryota > Metazoa > Chordata > Actinopteri > Salmoniformes > Salmonidae > Salmo > Salmo trutta. The sequence continues at coordinate 53,658,483 of NC_042974.1, read as the reverse complement.
GTGTTTTCTCCTGGCGGACTTCGCCACGCGCCATGTGCCCAACGGCTATTGCGTCTTGTATTTATTATTAAAACTCAGTTGCTCCGGCCCTCTGTCTCCTGCTCCTGATTTCACATCTCTACTGGTCCTAGACAAGCGTGACAATTATTCTGACATTTCACATTCTTAAAATAAAGTGGTGATCGTAACTGACCCAAGACAGGGAATTTTTACTAGGATTAAATGTCAGGAAATGTGTGAAAAACTGAGTTGAAATATATTTGGCTAAGGGATTCATTTTCAGGGGGTGATCATATAGCACACATTCAACTTCTTGGAGATCTGTATTGTGTGGACACATTTTAGGTGCTATTGTCCATCTATAGGTATAGCTGTGTCAGGCTTTTAGAAACCACAAGATGTATTATTATGATTATTGCGACACAGTGCATTCGGAAAGTATTCAGACCCCTTCACTTTTTCCACATTTTGTTACATTACAGCCTTATTCTAAAATGGATTAAATAAGTAAAAATCCTCAATCTAAACACAATACCCCATGATGATGAAGTGAAAACAGTTTATTTAAATTTTTGCAAATGTATAAATAAATAAAACACAGATATAACTTATTCACATAAGTAGTCAGACCTTTTACTATGAGACTCGAAATTGAGCTCAGGTGCATCCTCTTTCCATTGATCATCCTTAAGATGTTTCTACAACTTGATTGGTCCACCTGTGGTAAATTCAATTGATTGGACATGATTTGGAAAGGCACACACCTGTCTATATAAGGTCCCACAGTTGACAGTGCATGTCAGAGCAAAAACCAAGCCATGAGATCAAAAGAATTGAATCTGAATCTGTAGAATCTGTAGAGCTCAGAGACAGGATTGTGTCGAGGCATATATCTGGGGAAGGGTACCGAAAACTTTCTGCAGCATTGATGTCTCGAAGAATAGAGTGAATTCCATAATTTTTAAATGGAAGAAGTTTGGAACCACCAAGACTCTTCCTTGAGCTGGCCGCCCAGCCAAACTGAGCAATCTGGGGAGAAGGGCCTTGGTCAGGGAGGTGACCAAGAAGCCGATGGTCCCTCTGACAGAAATCCAGAAGATCTCTGGGGAGATGGGAGAACATTCCAGTAGGACAACCATCTCTGCAGCACTCCACCAATCAGGCCTTTATGGTAGAGGGGCCAGACGGAAGCCACTCCTCAATAAAAGGCACATGACAGCCCACTTGGAGTTTGCCAAAAGGCACCTAAAGGACTCTCAGACCATGAGAAACAAGATTCTCTGGTCTGATGAAACAAAAATGAACTCTTTGGCCTCAATGCCAAACATCCTGTCTGAAGGAAACCAGGGACTGCTCATCACCTGGCCAATGTCATCCCTACGGTGAAGCATGGTGGTGGCAGCATCATACTGTGGGGATATTTTTCAGCAGCAGGGACTGTGAGAGTATTCAGGATCGAGGGAAATATGAACGTAGGAAATTATAGAGAGATACTTGCTCCAGAGCGCTCAGGACCCCAGACTGGGGCGAAAGTTCACCTTCCAACAGGACAACGACCCTAAGCACACAGCCAAGACAATGCTCCGAGACAAGTCCTTGAGTGGCCCAGCCAGAGCCCGGACTTGAACATCTCTGGAGAGACCTGAAAATAGCTGTGCAGTCACGCTCCCCATCCAACCGGACAGAGCTTGAGACGATCTGCAGAGAAATTGGAGAAACTCCCCAAACAGGTGTGTCATACCCAAGAAGACACGAGGCTGTAAGCACTGCCAAAGGTGCTTCAACAAAGTACCTAGTATAGGGTCTTAATACTTGTGTAAATGTGAAATTTCAGTTTTTATTTTTAATACATTTGCAAAAAACATTTAAAACAGTTTTTGCATTGTCATTATGAGGTATTGTGAGTAGATTGATGAGGGGGGGAAAAAATATTTAATACATTTTTGAAGAAGGCTGTAACGTAACAAAATGTGGAAAAAGTGAAGGGGTCTCAATACTTTCTGAATGCACTGTACAAGGTAAACACGGCGTCTGTCGGCTCAATAGGAAATTACATTTAGATTTCAGCGATACAGATTGAATAGAACCCTTATTATGAATAGTATTATTTTTTATTGTTATTATTGACGATAATATGACCGCACCTTTACCAATTAGCAAAGACACACATTTTGATTTATTTGACAGGGACAGTGCTTAGTAATCAACATTTCAGTGTTCATACCAATATACATACATGTGGCAGAGTTAGCAAAACGACACACCTTGGTCTAGTGTATATATTCCCTTCAGCTAATACTTGTTGTGTTGTTATTTCTTCCAGAAAAACAGTCATGGGTACTGGAAAAACCTTAATCTCTGTTCTCTTCTCCTGTACTGCAGCTTCTCCAAAGTTGATCTGACCTCAGATCAGGCTTCTCAGTTTGAAAAGGTACTCCCTGTTCACCGACGACTGGGTAGCTGCGCATGACTCCAACACCATCATTAAGTTTGCTGACGACACAACGGTGGCAGGACTGATGACCGACGAAGATAAGACAGCCTGCAGGGAAGAGGTTAGTGTGTTGCCAGGACAACAACCTCTCCCTCAACGTCAGCAAGACAAAGGAGCTGATGGTGGACTACAGGAAACAGAGGGCTGAGCACACCCCCATCCACATAGACAGGGCTGTAGTGGAGCGTGTTGAGAGCTTCAAGTTCCTTGGTGCCCACATCACTAAGGAGTTAACATGGTCCACCCACACCAACACAGGTGTGAAGAAGGCACGACAACACCTCTTCCCCCTCAGGAGGCTAAAGCGATGTGGCATGGGCCCTCAGATCCTCAAAAAAATCTACAGCTGCAACATTGAGAGCATCTTGACTGGCTGCATCATCGCTTGGTATGGCAAATGTTTGGCATTCGCCCGCAAGGCGCTACAGAGTGTAGTGCGTACGGCCCAATACATCACTGGGGCTGAGCTCCCAGCCATCCAGGACCTCTATACCAGATGGTGTCAGAGGAAGGCCCTAAAAATTGTCAAAGACTCCAGCCACCCAAGTCATAGACTGTTCTCTCTGTTACCGTACAACAAGAAGTACCAGTGCACCAAGTCTGGAACCAACAGGACCTTGAACAGCTTCTAACCCAAGCCATAAGACTGCTAAATAGTTAACAAAATACCTAAACGGACTATCTGAATTGACCCTTTTTGCACTAACTCTGCTGCTACTGTTTATTATCTATCCTGTTGCCTAGTCCGTTTACCCCTACCTATATGTACATGTCTACCTAAATTACCTCGTACCTCTGCACTTCAACTCAGTACTGGTACCCCATGTATATAGCCATGTTATCGTTACTCATTGTGTATTTATTACTTGTGTTATAATTGTTTTCTTTTTCCATGTTTCTCTCTGCATTGTTGTTTATGAAGCATGTGATCAATACAATTTGATTTGATTGATTTGAGAGAAAGGGTTTCATGTACATGAGGGCATTCAAATGGAAATAAAACAAACAATATTAAAAAAGAAACAATGGTTATAGATATACACAACCTTTCTGTATCAAAATCAGAAAAGTTTATTTTAAAATCAAAAATTTAAGAACATGTAGAATTCATCCAAACTGTTTCTAAAACAAGTTTCACTCAAACAGCTACTGCAGGCTTCACAGAGGAACTCTCTGAAATGGATAGGAGACATGTAACTGTCTTGCTCTACAACGAAATGCCACAAGCAACTCGAACAGGGATTTTGTCAATGGCCCAGAATGTTCCATGGTCCAACATGCACGAAAAGTGTTGAAGATCTGATTGACTAAGCAACTTTAGAAGCCCAACTCGATAGAATTGTCTTTATGCCCGTACCAGATATGACCATTATCTATTAGAGTATCAAGGACCTGCAAGACTATACAAGGGTAAAGGTTAATCTGCAATCATATTTGCTGGACTATAATATATGTAAAGTACAATGATGTCATACAGAAAGTCCACTATGTAAAAGGTTTGTACTTTACCTTCTACTGCAGTGGGTTAAATCAGGGTCACACAGTGTTTCTTGGTAGTCTTAACCTGTTTAGGATAGGGGGCAGTATTTTCACGGCCGGATAAAAAACGTACCCGATTTAATCTGGTTATTACTCCTGCCCAGAAACTAGAAAATGCATATAATTATTTGATTTGGATAGAAACCACCCTAAAGTTTCTAAAACTGTTTGAATGGTGTCTGTGAGTATAACAGAACTCATATGGCAGGCCAAAACCTGAGAAGATTCTATATGGGAAGTGCCCTGTCTGACCATTTCTTGTCCTTCTATAGCCTCTTTATCGAAAATACAGGATCTCTGCTGTAACGTGACATTTTCTAAGGCTCCCATAGGCTCTCAGAAGGCGCCAGAACGTGGAATGATAACTCTGCAGTCCCTGGACAAAAAACAGTAGGGGTTTTGGAAAGGGGTCGTTCTGAGAACAATGACACTGGCACGCGCGTGCATGTGACGACTCCATTTTACTTCTTTCAGTGTTTGAACGGATACAACGTCTCCCGGTTGGAATATTATCGCTATTTTACGAAAAAATTGCATAAAAATAGATTTTAAACAGCGTTTGACATGCTTCGAAGTACGGTAATGGAATATTTTTACATTTTTTGTCACGATACGCACCGGCGCGTCACCCTTCGGATAGTGTCTTGAACGCAAGAACAAAACGCAGCTATTTGGATATAACTATGGATTATTTGGAACCAAAACAACTTTGGGTGTTGTAGTAGAAGTCCTTGGAGTGCATTCTGACGAAGAACAGCAAAGGTAATCCAATTTTTCTTATAGTAAATCTGAGTTTGGTGAGTGCCAAACTTGGTGGGTGTCAAAATAGCTAGCCATGATGGCCGGGCTATCTACTCAGAATATTGAAAAATGTGCTTTCACCGAAAAGCTATTTTAAAATCAGACACGGCGATTGCATAAAGGAGTTCTGTATCTATAATTCTTAAAATAATTGTTATGTTTTTTGTGAACGTTTATCGTGAGTAATTTAGTAAATTCACCGGAAGTTTTCGGTGGGTATGCTAGTTCTGAACGTCACATGCTAATGTAGAAAGCTGGTTTTTTATATAAATATAAACTTGATTGAACAAAACATGCATGTATTGTATAACATAATGTCCTAGGAGTGTCATCTGATGAAGATCATCAAAGGTTAGTGCTGCATTTAGCTGTGGTTTTGGTTTTTGTGACATTATATGCTAGCTTGAAAAATGGGTGTGTGATTATTTCTGGCTGTACTCTCCTGACATAATCTAATGTTTTGCTTTCGCTGTAAAGCCTTTTTGAAATCGAACAATGTGGTTAGATAAAGGAGAGTCTTGTCTTTAAAATGGTGTAAAATAGTCATATGTTTGAAAAATGGAAGTTTTGGGATTTTTGAGGTATTTGTAATTCGCGCCACGCTCTACCATTGGATATTGGTGAGGCGTTCCGCTAGCGGAACATCTAGATGTAAGAGGTTTTAAACAAATCTACTTTGAAACAAAATTATACACCTCACACACATGGTTATGGGCTTAAAAAAGAAAAACACCTGTGCCATGTCAAAATAGAGTTGAAATGCATAACATTTTGAATTTGCATCCCAATATTACGCTTTGAATACATCTCAGAAGACTGAAATATAACAACATCGTTTCACATAGAAACACCAGATTTTAGGCAGGTTTTTCAGAATAATGAAAGAAATGTACATTCCACTAGGGGGTGATTTGGTCATTTAACTGCAGGAAAGGGCTACAAGTAGAAAATGAAACAATACCCCAAAGCCATTACTATGGCTTTGGGGTATTGGTTCACCCCAGACTTGACTGACCTTGACCAGCACAAAAACATCCTGTGGCATTCTGGATTAGCATTGAATAGCCCCCGAAAACATGCAACTTTTCAGGGAAGTCAGGAACCAATTTACTCAGTCAGTTAGGAAAGCTAAGGCTAACTTTTTCAAACAGAAATTTGCATCCTGAAGCACTAATTCCAAAAAGTTTTGGGACACTGTAAAGTCCATGGAGAATAAAAGCACCTCCTCCCAGCTGCCCACTGCTCTGAGGATAGGAAACACTGTCACCACCGATAAATCTACGCTAATCAATAGTTTCAATAAGCATTTTTCTACGGCTGGCCATGCTTTCCACCTGGCTACCACTACCCCGGCCAATATCTCAGCACCCCCTGCAGCAACTTTCCCAAGCAACCCCCCCCCCTTCACCCAAGTCCAAACAGCTGATGTTCTGAAAGAGCTGCAAAATCTGGATCCTACAAATCAGTTTTGCTAGATAATCTGGACCCTCTCTTTCTAAAATTATCAACCGAAATTATTGCAACCCCTAATACTAGCCTATTCAACCTCTCTTTCGTATCGTCTGAGATTGCCAAAGATTGAAAGCTGCCGCGGTCATCCCCCTCTTCAAAGGGGTAGACATTCTAGACCCAAACTGTTAGACCTACAGTTGAAGTCGGTTTACATACACCGTAGCCAAATACATTTAAACTCAGTTTTTCACAATTCCTGACATTTAATCCTAGTAAGAATTCCCTGTCTTAGGTCAGTTACGATCACCACTTTATTTTAAGAATGTGAAATGTCAGAATAATAGTAGAAAGAATTATTAATTTCAGCTTTTATTTCTTTCATCACATTCCCAGTGGGTCAGAAGTTTACATACACTCAATTAGTATTTGGTAGTGTAACAAATGTATATCGTACTCTCCTTGCGTTGTGTTTTCTCCTAATAACTCACATCAGCCAGTGGTCCCAGTTGAGCATCATTTATTCCTGTTGTTAAATGAGAAACAGCACGGTAGTTGTGCAGGGCTTAATGATACCGATGGCTGTCGATGGCAAAAGCCCTTGTATCACATTTTCATACTGGGCCACAAAATACAAAAATACAATACAAAATATAACATGTGTAAATACCTGTTGTTAAATGAGAAACAGCACGGTAGTTGTGCAGGGCTTAATGATACCGATGGCTGTCGATGGCAAAAGCTGTAGCATGAAGACAACTGTGTTAGCAGTGGGCTTATGTGACCATTACAACGGTGTATGCTAGCTAACACTTATCTACAGCAATCATATGCCAAAGCACATTCCATAAAGCCCCTCAATCCCTAACAGGTACCATATACCCACACATGTATAAATCAGTAACGTACAGCAAACTTGTACACATTGTAAAATATAAAATATAAAACAGTATTCAGAACGTGACCTACCCCTTGCATCACATTTTCATACTGGGAAGACCTGACGTTCGCGATCTCCCCCTATCTGCAAGCGGGGCCAATCACAACACACCTTATTGTCATCAGTTGAACCAACCAATACGAATGCTTGAACATTAAGTACACATTGCTTTAGAGGCAAGTGGAAACATAACCAACCCTGTTACATTCTCCCCTGCTGAATTACACTTGCACACTATAAAGAAACAAAATGAGGTACGCAATACCTTGCAATACATATGTCACCAAATATTCCAGTGCAAAGACTATTCTCCAAAGAGAATTAGGGGAATTCAAAGACCCCGTAGGAAAACATGCCTGTTACATGTTCAGTACACTCAGTGACAATGAGAACCTCACAGAAAAACCTTGGTCTACTTGACCTCTGACCCATGACCTCCATGGGGTCTCTTGAATGAGAAAAAAAAGAAAAAAAGAAGAAAAAAAAAAAAAAAAGGAAAAAAAAAGAAATGGACTACAGACTTGGATTGTAATCCTACACCCACACAGGTATTCTAATGAATTCTGTATGAAAAACCCTCTGTGTCTGCATAGTCTCTATGAGTCTCACTGGGCGTCTCTTAACCCGACCAGCCCCTGACCTGACAGGCCTAACAGAGTTATTACGTTTAACCTGTTCACCTACAACCACCACTGGTGGGTCACTTTCCACAGTCGGTGGATAGTCAAGGTCAAGGGTTCTGTGACTGTTGCTGGAGCTTGTGCTACCAGCGGCATCTTCAGAATGCCTTTCTTCTTCAGAGGGTTCGGACATTTCTTCTCCAAATGTTGGCTCTGACACGCTTGTGCCACCAGTGGCACCCTCAGAATGTGGTGAGTTCTGAGGGTCCCTCGCCAGTGGCCCATCTTCCAGCACATCTGGGGTTTCTTTTTCAGAGTGCTCCGGCTGTCCTTCCCCCGAGGTCTGTTCTGATACCCACACACTAGTCCTCTCACCAATGTCCATTTCTGGTATATCGTTCACGGATGAGTCCTCCATCTCCTCACTCGGATCCTCACGGTCTCCCATATTAGGTGTCTCCAAGGCAGTGTCAGGTAGAGGCAAGAAGTTTACAGGCATTATCAGATTACGGTGGACCGTTTTCTCCTGGCCAGTCGACATGTTCTGTATCTTGAAGATGTGGATGTCCCTATTCTTCTCCGTAACAATATAGAGGTTGTTCTCCCAACGATCCGCCAGCTTCCTCTTTCCACGTTCACCCTTATTCGCCAGCAGCACCCGATCACCGACCTCCACTGGAGCCCCCCTGATCTTCCTGTTGTAGAGGCCCGCATGCCTCTTCAGCTGTTTGGTTGCCGACACCTGTACCGTCTCCATGGCCTCCCTCAGGTCTCTCGTCAGGGACTTTATGTACTCGTCATAGTCTACAACCTCTGAGTCTTGCAGCACCGTACCAAACATCATGTCGACAGGCAGACGTGGGGTTCTCCCAAACATCAACTGGAAAGGGGCGTAGCCCGTGGTTTCATGGACCGTACAGTTGTAGGCAAAGGTCAATGACTTCAGCTTCTGGGGCCACCTGTGCTTCGCTCTCGTAGGTAAAGCCCTGATCATGTTTCCCAGCGTTCTATTGAACCTTTCGACTCCCCCGTTCCCCATTGGATGGTAGGGAGTTGTGTGCGACTTCTGGACTCCTGCAGCACTCAACAACTCAGCAATCAATTTACTTTCAAAGTTGGCCCCTTGGTCAGAGTGGATACGACGAGGAAAACCATACACACAGAAGATGTTGTTCCATAGCTGAAGGGCCACTGCTTTAGCTGATTGGTTCGGACACAAGAAGGCATGGGCCATCTTAGTAAAATGGTCAGTGACGACCAGGACATCCAAGGACTTGTTGTTGGAGTCTTCAGCAGACCAGAAGTCCACGCACACCAACTCGAGGGGCTCAGTCGTGATGATGTTCTCCAGTGGAGCTCTGGCCTCTGGCTCGGGGGCCTTACTGAACACACACCTCTTGCAGGTCTTGACATACTCTCTGACATCCGACTCCAGACCATGCCAGAAGAACCTCTGTCTCGTCAAGTACAACGTCCGCTGTTGTCCCTGATGACCGGCTTCATCATGGACACCCTTCAAAACTGTCGCCCTCATTGAGGTGGGTACTACATACTGGTACGTCTTCTTCTTTGACAGCAAACTTTTGGTAACGCGATACAGTACACCCATTTTCAGAGTGAGCTTCTCCCAGGTCTTCAGAATCCGCAGAGCCTCGAGTGGTTCATGGCCACGTTCCCTCCTAGAAGGTCTACGGCCCCTGTCCACGTAGAAGACAACTCTGGAGAGAGCATCATCCTGGCGCTGCTTTGATATCAGGTCGTCACGGGATAGCACTCTCACATCTGACATCTCAGACGGCACCAGTGACTGAGTGAGCTGAGGCAGTAGCAGCGCACAGTTCTGTAGACCAGCCTCCCCTTGCGACCTCAGGACTGCTGACACCGCTTCCTTTGACAGAGAACCAGGAGAAGGATAGGAGGAGGTTTGGCAGTCCATGACAATTTCACAGGCACCTGCCTCAATTGACGGTGAGCAGCTTTCGAGGTCGAAAGGGTGGGTCGACCAGCGGAACACATCTTGCACCTTCTCAGCACGTACTCCCGCAGCTTCTTCCAGCAAGGCCTTGTATGGAACCCTTGTGATGCGGTGGAGAGCACTCGGCTGCACAAATGGCTGTCTACTGAGTGCATCAGCAATGACATTTTTGGGACCGGGAATGTACTTGATGTCAAACTCGAATGGGGCAAGTTTAGCAACCCATCTCTGTTCACAGGCGTCCAATTTGGGCTTGGACAGGATGTACGTTAATGGGTTGTTGTCTGTCCATACAGTAAAAGGCTTGCCCCTTAGCCAATGACTAAATTTCTCACAGACAGCCCACCGTAAAGCAAAAAACTCTAACCTATGGGCAGGATACTTTGACTGTGCATAAGTAAGTGATTTGCTAGCGAATGCTACCGGTCTGGCTGCAGACCCATCCTCTGGCACCTGGGAAAGGACAGCACCTAATCCATTACTAGATGCGTCTACAGACAGCAAGAAAGGTCTACTAAAATCAGGGTGGGCTAGCATGACCTGATCGAGGAGAGCTTGTTTCAACTGACTAAAGGCCTGTTTGCACTCACCAGTCCAGTCTGCTGCTGTGAGTTTCCTATGTATTCCTCTTTTCCTCTTGCCTTTCCCGTGGCGTGGTGCCTTCGTCCCCGTTGTCAGCCCATGCAGCGGCTTAGCGATGGTGGAGCACCCCTCAATGAACTGCTGGTAATAGACTATCATTCCGAGAAAGGACCGAATCTTCCCCTGGGAAGGCACGTCCGTGTTATCCTCCATGAGATCCTTCTCTGTCATCCCTGTAATAGCCGTCACTTTTTCTGGGTCTGTGGCCACACCTCCTTCACTGATGACATGCCCCAAGAACCGCACTGACCTCTTCATGAAATGGCATTTCTTTGGAGACAATTTCAGATTATGGGCTTTGAGACGCTCAAAAACTGACTCCAAGCGTTGCAATCCAAGTTCTTCAGTCGGGGCAAAAACCAGCACATCGTCCAGGTAGCATAGGAGGCTAGAAAAATTTTGATCCCCAAAAATGCTCAACATCATCCTCATGAATGTAGCTGGGCTGTTGCATAGTCCTTGTGGAAGACGGTTATATTCATATAACCCAAAAGGAGAAGTGAAGGCTGTAAACTTCTTGTCGTCTTCATGCACCTCCACATTGTAGTAGCCGG